>NW_026115076.1:3913556-4003028 GCF_025201925.1 Gopherus flavomarginatus
GCTCTGTGCTGAGCCCCGCCCCCAGGAGCTGCCCCGCCCCTGCTCTGTGCTGGAGCCCCGCCCGAGGAGCTTGCCCCCGCCCCCGAGCTGAGCCAGAGCCCCGCCCCCAGGAGCTGCCCGCACCTGGATGTGTCAGAGAGCCCCGCCCCCTGGAATTTCCCATGTTGGGTCTCTGAGCTTTGTTCTCCCTGCCAGCCTTCTTCCCAGCACCCCCTGCTCCCTTCCTGTGTCCTGCAAACACCCCCCTCCCCCGGGGCCGGCTGCAGTGCTCGCTGAGGCTGACTCCAGTGGCTGAAGTTGCCTCCATCTCTGCTTCACCTGGAGGGGGAGAGACAAGAGAGGAGATGGTCCCAGGGTGTGAAACCAGAATCAGGGGGCAAGGAAAGAAGGACTGTTTGGAAAGGTGGGTTTTTTTGTGGGGGGGGGTGAGCCAGAGGGATTCAGAAGAAGTTGGGCAGCAGAGGCTCAGAGGAAATTGAGGGGAACCTCCTGGGTGTCTCAGTGTTGCCCAGGGTTTGTACAGCACCTTGCATAATATGGGGTCTGATCTCAGTCATGGTCTGTGCAGCACCTGGGAGCCCTGATGTCTGTTTCCTGATCACAGGCTCTGGGAATGGAGAGAGGGAAACCTCAGCACCTGAAGGTTAATGCAGCCCTGTGTGCAACCCCTGCTAGGGTGATCCGACAGCAAATGTGAAAAATTGGGATGGGGGTGGGGTTAATAGGCACCTATATAAGAAAAAGACCCAAAAATCGGGACATCTAGTCATGCTAGTCCCTGCTGTTCTCATAAGGGGTCGGCTTAGAGAGGGTTTGGCTACACTTGCAGCTGTCCAGCGCTGGGAGTTAAAGCTGTCTTCCTACAGCTGTTTAGGGAAAGCGCTGCAGTGTGGACACACTGACAGCTACCAGCACTCTGTCATGGCCACATTTGCAGCGCTGTTGGGAGTGGTGCATTATGGGCAGCTATCCCAGCATTCAAGTGGCTGCAATGTGCTTTTCAAAAGAGGAGGGTGGGGTGGACAGAGCGAGTGGATTTTTGGAGCTGACACTGTGTCAGCTCCCTGCCTGGCAAGTTCAAGCCTCCTCCCCCACCCCTCTCTCATTCACTAAATGCAAATAGCCGCCTTTGTTTTTTTCCTCACAGACCAGATAAGCCGCTGATCCAAAACAGACCCCCCCCTCCCCCGTGCCCACCCGGCTGCTTCTCTCCTCAAGCAAACACCAGCTGTGGGTGTTCCAAAGGGATCCCCCTGCCTCTGCTCATTCACTGCAAACAGTAACTGTGTTTGGTTTTTAGATAAGCAGCTCCGGGAGCCTTGAGCTCACAACAAAGCAAACAGAGGCATCACACCAAAACAAAGAGCGTTATCTCTACTTAAAAGCATTATGGGAAGGTTTCCGGAGGTCAGTGACAGCGTAGTAAGATTAATCACTGTTTACACTGGCACCCCAGCGCTGCATCACCAGCTCTGTTCTCTTTATTCCTCTCATCGAGGTGGAGCACATGCAGCACTGTAGCCAGGGAGATACAGCGCTGTATGCCCTTGCCAGTGTGGACGGGGAGTAAGTTACAGCGCTGTAAAGCCACCACCTGCATTGTAACTCTCCAGTGTAGCCAAGGCCTGAGTTGTAGTAATCATAGCAGCCAAGAATCCGGTGGCACCTTCTAGACTAACAGACGTATTGGAGCATGAGCTGTCGTGGGTGAATACCCACTTCGTCAGATGCAACAATAGTCCCATATGGGCTAGTGGTCAGGATTCCTGGTTTTCACCCAGGTGGCCTGGGTTCAACTTCTGGTGTGGAAGAGTGCAGAGCTTTTGCCCAGAGTGGAGGCAGGAAATGAAAGGAACAGGAAGGGATCCTGCCAGCAGTGGAGTTAGACAGTGTAGGGAGGGGACCCCAGAAGTGGGGGTGGGGCAGTGGTTTGGGGGGAGATGAGGGAAGGATCCCAGCAGTGCGGGAAGTTGACAACCTGGAGAGCACAGGCCTGGAATGGGGACCTGGAAGAGTGAATGTGTCCCTCTAAACCCATCAACTGCAGACTAGGCAGGCTTGGAAGAATTGTGTATTTGTTGGTAAATGTCAATTTCTGTGTAAACACACAACCCAATGGCAAAATATTTCCATCAATAATCATCAAAATTGACAGATGGGCAAAGTAAGAAACATGCTGCTTGAGAACTTATCATGTTGTAGGAGCAGCAGTGATCTGTATGCTCTGTATAACCTGTATGCTCAAAAGGTCTGTTAAACTCCCCCAGCTTGTGTCCTTTCCCGCTTTGAATGCCTGTGAAGTGGCTTTCCCACTCTCCTTTGTACCTCCAGTGAATGCCCTTCACCCGGCCCATCTGGCCAGTGGTTCGCTGTGTTACATTCTATTGCACCGCAGGGAGACTGATCTTCATCGCACCGTCCATCGCTGCGCTGTGGGACACTTACCTTAAAGGATCCTGACATCTCCACTGCCAGGCCTGTCCTGGGAGCGTGAGTATGAGTGTGACACCCTCCCATTCCCTTCTTTTGAGCTTAGCTATCAAGCTAATAAATGTGCTGCTTTCTGCCAAACTCTGGGGGGGAGGGGCATTATTAGTCCTCTCTAAGCTTACTAACTGACCCAATTTTGGGTAACACAAGCAACATTGTTTGATCTGTTATTGTACCAAAGGGGGAGATGGTTGTCTATAAAGGAGGGTGAAGACTAAATGCCTCTGATGAGAATGGGATTTGAACCCATGCAGGCAGAGCATAATGGGGTAGCAGTCCATCACCTTAACCACTCGGTCACCTCATCTGAGCTGTCAAAAAACGGACAGGAGGAGAAATCTAAGGCCGGCAGAGATAGGGACACTAAGGAGTTTTTAAATACTAAGCGAAAGCAGGGTCTGAATGAGCTCCCCTCTCTCACCTAGTGAGGAGCTGGGGAAAGACTTCAGGAACAGACCGTGTTTGCATAGACAACACCTACTCTGCCTAGCTATGCAGCATGATGGGGCCGCTTCCCCAAAATGACCAGTTTGGGATGGTCTTGGGTTACAAATGACTTTAGGATTGAGTGGAATGAAATGTTATTCTCCTTCCTGTATGAGTGAAGGGCAGCAGAACATACCTAGTCCGTCCTGATGGAGGGGTAGGTGAGTGAGGAATAGCTTTTATTGGACTGCAGAGAAGTGATTGAGGACGTCACCCTAAAACCAGTGGTCCCCAAACATTTCACATTGTGCCCTCTTAGCCATGGCTGTGGCCCCTCGGAAGCCACGGTCAAGAACCGGGGCTGGGAGGAGTGGGGCTGTTGCTTGCTGGGGTGAGGGGTGCGGACAGGGGTAAAGGGGTCGACGCCGGGCTGGGAGCCAGAGTCTCAGGCTGAGGGTGGGGTTGGGGAAGAGCTGTGGCAGAGTGGTGCTCCCTCCCTGCCCTCTATGTGGGCTGGCTCAGGTCCTGAGGTGCCCCCATGAATGTTCCTCTGTGTCCCCCTAGGAGTCGCACCCCACATTATGGGACCACTGAACCCTACTCGCTAAGCCGGGGCTAGTGATGCCAAACCCCCGGGGAAAGGGAGAACAAGTGTGGGGGCCCCAGCACCAGAACCATGCCCCTACCTTCTGTCTGTGGCTCTACCCCCTTCCACCCATGGCCCCATCCACTGTCACTTCTGTTCCACCCCTTCCCCCACCAGCCCCACCCTATCACTCCTTTACCCCTGCCCCGCTGTGGCCCTGAGACCAGAGAAGCTCTGTGCCCCTGCTGCAGCCCCCGGGCTGTAGCAGGGAGTGGGAGCTCCTCCAGCCCTGGGGCTGACATAGGGGAGACTTTTCCAGGGGGACCTAACTTGGCCAGGGCCCCTGATCATGGGCCCCACTGTCCCCCTTGGCAGTGCAAGGTTTGGGGAGGCTGAGCCCCTTGTCATAAACAGATAGCTAAGGGTTAATGTTCTTTTACCTATAAAGGGGTAACACCAGTAACCTAAAACACCTGACCAGAGGACCAATCAGGAAACAAGACTTTTCAAATCTGGGGTGGAGGGAAGTTTTGTGTGTGAGTTCTTTGTTCTTTGTCTTGTGTCTGTGGCGTCCTCGGCTATGAGAAGTGATTTTTTTCTATCCTCCTGCCTTTCTAAATCTTCTGTTTCCAAGTTGTACAGTACAAAGATAAAAGACAATAAGTTTTATATTGGGTTTTTTTGTATTTACATGTGTGTAGTTGCTGGAATGTTTAAATTGTATTCTTTATTTGGATAAGGCTGTTTATTCATTTTTTCTTTTAAGCAAATAACCCTGTATTTGTCACCTTAATACAGAGAGACCATTTTTATGTCCTTTTCTTTCTTTTTATATAAAGCTTTCTTTTTAAGACCTGTTGGATTTTTTCTTTAGTGGGGACTCCAGGGACTTGAGTCTGCAGCTCACCAGGGAATTGTGGGAGGAAGAAGTCAGGGGAAAATCTCGTTGTGTTAGATTTACTAGCCTGACTTTGCATACCCTCTGGGTAAGGGGGAAGAGAGATTAGCTATCTTGGTACTTCTATTTCCAGGACTGGAAACAGGGAGGGGGGAGTCCCTCTGTTTAGATTCACGGAGCTTGCTTCTGTATATCTCTCCAGGAACCCAGGGAGGGAACACCTGGAGGGGAGGAGGGGGAAGGGAAATGGTTTATTCCCCTTTGTTGTGAGACTCAAGGCATCTGAGTCTGGGGGTCCCCCGGGGAAGGTTTTGGGGAGACCACAGCGAGCCAGGCACTGTATAAATCCCTGGCTGGTGGCAGCTTTACCAGGTCCAAGCTGGTAACTAAGCTTGGAGGTTTTCATGCTAACACCCATATTTTGGACGCTAAGGTCCAAATCTGGGAAAAAATGTTATGACACCCCTCCCCCTGAGCCTCCATTACGAGCTGCCAAGGCTACCACTGCTCAGTGTGTGGCCAGTCTCTGTGTTTTCTGCTGCTCGTTCTGGGGAGCCTGGCCGGCCTTAGGGGTGGTGCCCCCCGATAGCCGCCCAGGGCTCCAGGGGTCAAAGGGCACCGTGTGGCAGTGCAAAGGTGCTCACTGCTCTCCCCTGCCCCAATGCTCCTCCATGGGTCCATAGAGGTTTGAGGGGAGTAAGGAGCAACCCTATGTGCTCCATGCGTCCTGGTCACTTTTCCCACTTGGGCTGTGCTGTGAGGGGAGCATCAGAAGCTGCTGCTCTCTGCCCTCCCGCTATGCAGCCCGGCTGAGGAAAGTGACCTGGATGCAGGGAGCTCGGATGATCTCACTTCTTGCCCCCACATCCCACAGCCCCTAGGGGTGCCCAGATGAGCAGCGTTCCAGGGAGGAGTGGGGGGGCAGCAATGCCAGCTGCTCCATGCACACAGGTCAGTCTCCCCATGTGGGTGCAGGAGGGGGTGCAAGGGTTTCTGTGATGCCTATTCTATCAATATCGTCACTCAATACCAGGCACTCAAATTCACCAGTCTTAGTACTTAGACGTTTAGCGTTTGTATTTAAGCACTTCTAAAATGTGTCCCATTTTAGCTGTCTGCTATTACATGATGTAATTGAGGGAGACTCTTTCATTTCACTGTTTCTCATCAGAACCTACCTGTACCATTATCATCTTCCATCCTCTCCACCTTACTAGGCTATAGAGAATCCCTGTGAATAGTTCCTCTCCTAACGGATGTCTCTGTCTGAACCCTGTGCTCCTCAGCGCCTGTCGGCTTTCCCCAGCTCTGAGGCTGTGTCTACACCGCGCACCTTACCACGGTGCAGCTGTGCCACTCTAACCATGCCATTGTAAGGTGCGCTGTGTGGCCGTCCTTATCGCTGAGAGAGAGCTTCCCCGGCAACAAAGCCAAACTACCTCCAATGAGGGGCAGGAGCTTTGTCACCGGGAGCACAGCTCCACCTATGATGCGCTGTTCACACTGCCGCTTTTCATGGCTCAAATTTTGGCATTCGGGAGTGTTTTTTCTCACCGCAGAGAGACAAAATTTTTAGCAACAAAAGCCGAAATTAAAAAAAACTCCTCTGCAACCTATTTAATTTTACCTTTATACAACCTTTATACTGCCTCCAGTTCTGGTATCCTCATTTGAAAAAGATGTTGTGAAATTGGAGCTAGGGCAGCAAAGAGCCACCAAATGTTCTGAGGGCTGGAGAAAAATGCCTTCCAGTGAGCTATTGAAAGAGCTCAACCTGTTTAGCTTATCAAAAGAAGATTGAAAGGTGATTTCATTGAAATGTTGAAGGGCCTTAATGGAGAGAAAAGATTGGGTATTTACGGGCTCTTGAATGGAGCAGAGAAAGGCATAACAAGACCCAATGGCTGGAAAGTGAAAAGAGACAAATTCATATTACAACTGAGGCACAATAGTCAACAGCGAGGATGATTCACCACAGGAGCAAGCTACCAAGGAAAGTGGTGGATTCACCATCTCCTGATGTCATTTAATGAAGACTAGATGCCTTTCTGGAATGTGTTTGCCCCCAAAGTAGCTGTTATGTCATACAGGAGGCCTGTGATATGCAGGTTAGATGCTCTAATGGTGTCTTCTGACCATGAAGTCGACTAATTTCTGAAAAACTGAGTGTAGCATTGGGAGCAGCGTCTGATGTTTTCCTGTCTAGCCGGCTTGCTGCCTAGAACGAACGCTCCTTGAGTGGGGTGATCCACAGGGAGTAGCTCAAACCTCCAAAGTGCCTGGCCAGGGGCAGGACATTAGCCCAGCAAGGGAGGGGTGTGGCAGTGACATCACAAAGGCCTTTTGCAGGACCTCAGACTATTGGTCAAAGGTGGTGGGGAGGTGGTGACCTCACAGAGAGATGCTGACATCAGCCAGGCAGGACAGGGGCGAGGGGCCAGGGAAACCTCAGAGACCTCTGTGGCTTTGCTTCAGCACGTTTCCTTCTCCAGGTCTCTCTTTGAGGACTGAGAGATTATTTGGGGTCATGGACGTGAGCGCCAGGAGGAACCTCTTTCGAGTTTCCTCCTTCCCTTGTAGTGATTTTACTAGAAAACAGCCGTCCCTGTTTAGAAGGTAAGAGCCTCCTGGAGGTTTGAAACCTGTTCAGTCTGATCTATCTGGTGACAAGTGAATTCTAGGCATGGAAAACACGAGCTTAAGGAGGCAGAATTTTATTGCGCACCTGGGATTTTGTCCCTTAGAATCGCTGGGGACATTAGGGTTTGTCCTTTTCTTTCACCTCTTCCTCCATCCCTCCCTCCTCTTCTTCTCTTGCTTCTTTTGTCCTTTCTCCTGTTCCCTTCCCAACAACAGGACGGAGGTGTGTGTGTGTGTGTGTGTTGCAGGGAAGTCCTCTGCAGCTCCCACTATGGAAGGTCCACCCAAAAATGTGGGACTGAAATAGTGCTCGGGCAGTGATCCCCACCGGTGACCTGGGCCATCCTTTGGGCTCTCTGGTGAGAACCCTCAGCCTCCCGTCCTCCGTCTCTACCCTGATTGGTTGAGCAGGGGGATATTGACAGGGAGGAGACTCAGGTCCTTGTTGTTCTCTTTTAAGATCAAGTAAATAAGTCAGAACCAGTTCTATCTTTGATTAATTTTGCTGCTTCTCTGCATTAATTGTCTCTGAGCAGTTGATGATTCCCTCTAACATTGCAGTTCTCCTCAAATACTTGCTGAATAATTACTGTCACTGTTGTTGGTCTGGAGCTCATCTGAGAGCACAGTATTCAGGTCATTCAATGTCTGAAATTCAAGATCCGATGGTTTGTTTGAAAATCAGGGCTCTTCGGTCCTATTCCCAACACTGCCTCTGACGGGCTGTGTGACCTAAGACAAGTCAATTCTTCCTTTCTCAGCCTGAGCTTCTCCCTCTTTCAAGTAGGGATAATAATGATCCGCTCTTACCTACCTCATGGTGGGTGAAGGATGCGGATCCATTTGGGAGTGTCACTAGAAGTAGTGCATAATATGAAGTTTCCCAGATTATGACATAATAGATTAGCTGAAATCGTCTATTTTATTTGTATTTTTTTATTTTGAAATTGTTAATAGTAGCAACGACTTAGCTCAGATTGAAGCATCTTATCTAATGGTTGAGATGTAAGTGTCTCCTCTTTGTGTGCGAGGAGACAATTTAACACACTCTGACAAAGAGGAGATGCTTTTGTTTTGCAAGAAAATATTTTTGCAAAGATCTTTCATCCCACTTGTTATGATTCTGAGAAACAAACTGGTTTAGTCTAAATGGGATTTTCGGACAGAAACGGTTTGAATGAAATTTTCCCACCATCTCGATTCCTGGGCTCTGGGGTGTTTTCATCTGTTAGAACAGGAGTCAGAACTGGTTGCTTCTCTTTCTGGCTCTGCCATCGCCTTGTTGTGTAGGCCTTGGGTAGGTCACTTCCCTTCTCCCATCTGTCCAATCGGAACAGGAACAGTTCTCGAACTATGGGCAGTTTAGAGCCCAAGTGAGATAAGGGGTATTAAAGCCCTCTGTGAAGGAGAAAGGGGAGTTTCACAGTGTTTAGCACCAAGGAATTCTAAAGTTTGCTAAAATGTCTAGTCTGTGGAAACAAGAAATGGTCGGGGCCAAACTTATTAACCACTGCCTTTTTAAAGCCCATTCAAAGATGTGAGTCCCTATCTTTTAGGTACCTGTGGTTCTTTGCCAGCAGCAGAGAAGAGGTTCCTGCCTCCGTTTTTGTGGCCTTAACAAACCAGGTGTTGTGCCCCAGTTCTCGTCTGAGACCCCTGAAAAAGAACATCTTCCCATCCATGAACAAGACAGGACCTATCTTTCAAAGGGGAACAAAAGACCTCTGGGACTTACAGACTAGCTAGCCTGACTGCCATAGCTGGAGAGATCCTGCAATACATTCTTAAACACTCAGTTTGTCAGCAGCACCTACAGGATGATTTGGTTCTTCTGACTAGTGAGCGTGGAATTGTCAAGAACAAATCATTCCAAACCAATCCTCTTTCCTTCTTTGGCAGGGTTCTGGGCCTGGTAGAGGTGAGTAAACAATAGATGGGATCTAGCTTGGTGTTACTAAGGCTTTTCGACACAGTCCCATAGGACATTCTCAGAAGCAAACGAGGGAAATGTAGTCCAGCTGCAATCAGTGTAATGTGGGTGCAGAGCTGGTTGAAAGCCAAGACTCCAGGAGCCCTTCTCCATGTTTAGCTGCCCAACGGGGGAGGGTGAACCTAGTGGGTCTGGCAGGGATCAGTCCGGTGTCAGGTACTATTCTATATTTTCATGAATGATTTGGAAAATGGAGTGGAGAGCATGCTCCTAAAGTTTACAACTGACACCAAGCACTTTGGAGCACAGGATTGAAATTCAAAACACCCTTAACAAATTGGAGACTTGGTCTTCTTGAGCCAAACTCCATGGTTAGGGCTCTCTCTCTACACTGGGCTGAAGTGAAACCCCAGAGCCAAGCACTCCTCCTGGGCAGTGAGCTCCGACCTTGAATGGTCAGATGCTGCTTAGCACTGTCAGAGCAGCTTTTGCTGGGGGATTCTCCCAGCACTTTCCAATAGCGGGAAGGTATGAAATCCCCATTTGACTGCTGGGGACAGAGCCCGAGAGTGGGGAGCAACTTGCCCAAAGTCCCCAGGAAAGGAAAACAACCAGCAGAGGAACCAATAGGAAACCCAGCAATGGAACTCAGGAGTCCTGGGGGTGTGCTGTGGTGACCAGATGTCCCAATTTTATAGGGACAGTCCGAATTTTGGGGTCTTATCTAGGATCCTATTACCCCCCACGCCGTCCCGATTTTTCACACTTGCTGTCTGGTCACCCTAGGGTGTGCACATGTGTGGGTCCCAGCTGCTCCCTGCCCCCCTCATTGAAGCAGATGTGCAGGGTTACTGCCCTGGGAAGTGCAGGGCACCAGTGGATGTGGGGTTGGCTGGAGGTAGGGTCTGGCTTCAGGCAGGGCAAGGGCTGCGTGGCTGGCTGGCTTCAGGCAGGGGGGTGCATCAGGGGTTGGCTGGAGACAGGGCAGGGAGGATGCGGCTGGTGCAGGCAAAGCAGAAGGTGCAGGGCTGGCTGGAGACAGAGGCTGACTGCCGGCAGGGCAGGGCAGGGGGTGCAGGGCTGGCTGCAGGCAGGGCGTGGGGCAGGGCCGGTGCAAGGAAGTTTCATGCCCTAGGCGAAACTTCCACCTTGCACCCTCCCCCCCCCGCACCCCTGCCCTGAGGCGCCCCACCCGTGGCAGCTCCCCCCTCCACCCTGAGGCTCCCCTCTTGTGGCAACTCTCCTGCTCTGCCCTGCGGCACCCCCCGTCGCCCGAGCTCACCCCTGCTCCGAGCACGAGCACCCCGAGCACGCCGTGGCCGCTTCACTTCTCCCACCTCCAAGGCTTGCGGCGCCTAAGCCTGCCAGGCAGTCAAGCACCCTCCTCTGAGCCACAGCAGCCCTGACAGTTGACAATAGAGGCACCTTAACCCCTGAGTTCCTTCAATGTGTCCCCCTCGGGGGTCCAGCTCCGATCACCAGATACTCGGGGTATGTCTATACCACCTGCCGAATTCGGTGGGCAGCGATCGATCCAGCGGGGGTTGATATATCGCGTCTAGTGTAGATGCAATACATTGAGTGCTCTCCCCTCGCCTGCTGTACTCCAGCTCGGTGAGAGGCGCAGGCAGAGTCTACGGGGAGCTGCAGCAGTCAACTCACCGAGACTGTGACATTATAATTGTTAGGCCTGAATAAAGATATAGCAGACAAAACCAGGTATGCCAACCTGACCAAAGTCAGGCTAACAGAGGTTTGTGGGTAATCCCTGAGTGGAAAACACTGAGAAGGCAGCAGCATGTCTCACAAGCGCTGGGAAAAAGTGAGATAAGAGAGAAGCTGCATTCCTGGCATAGTACCAGATGTGCTGTGTTCGGGCAGCTCCTTCGAAGAACTGATAAGAGTCCTAGTTTCCCAGCCTCCTTGTTTTCGCTCCCTGGTTTTGTTCTTTGTTTGTTTTTAACTCCCCTACATTTCTAACTTTAGGCATGCATGTATACTAAAGGTGTCTAGTTTCTAGTTGTTAGAAGAAGGGGGTGGGTTGCTCCAGTGAATAATTTATGACGCGACGGAACTGTCTACATAGGCTTATACTAAGATGTAAAGAGCAGGCTGGTTCTCTCTGGAGACGAGCTGCTCTCTATTGATGCGTGCACTTGTCAATAAAGAGCTTTTGATCGGACCTTGCTGGTGTTGCCTGTCTCTCTCGCGGTCAGACAACGAACTTTGCCGTCTGGGTTAGAGTCCCTGACATAAGTATAATCTAATATCTCATTGAAAGGTGACAGGGCCAGAAAGAGTTAATTAACTCACCTCACCGACTGACCTGACCCGTGGGTGAACCTTAAAAACTGGTTAACAAGATATGTAAATGAACAGAGCTTTGAAATGCAAGTCTGCAGTGTTAGAGGTAGAAGGGGAGGTGTTTGCTCAGGTCTTGTGATGTCAGCAAAGCAAGTCTTGTCTATTGCTCTAGTTTTAATTCAAAGAGCAAAAAAAGAATATTAACATTTATGATGATACTTGAGTGAAATAGTATTATTGTCTGTGTCTCTTTGAAGATTGTGGTAATCTGTATCTGAACTGTTTTGATGGATGTACTAATTGCCAGGATGTTTGGAAGAAGAGTTAAGCCTATTGTTTTCTCAGGCTGAAAGGCTGCTGGAAATGTTTAAGAACCTGGGACACGATCCTTCTTCATCTCAGATCTGCTTTGGGTTTCAAGAGGGGGAAACCTTAAGCCACAAGGATTGAGATCCCCAGTCATTGACTGGAGCCACCCTGAATATGGACATTGGATTATAACCTATGGACTATTTCTAAAAGGACTTTTGGCAACTACAAGCTCATGCTCTACTTTGTATCTGAACCTCAAAAATTGAATTCAAGTCTATATGTCTATTAATCTTTAACCAACACTCACTCTCTCTCTTTTCTTTTCTAATAAATTTTAGCTTAGTTAATAAGAATTGGCTATAGCATGTATTTTAGGTAAAATCTAAGTTATAATTGAACCTGGTTATGTGGCTGATCCTTTGGGATCGGAAGAATCTTTTCTTTTATATGATGAAGTAAGATTTTCAGGAATCATCATCATATCTAACAGGTGTGTCTGGACGGAGGCCTGAGGCTGGGTACTTTAAGGGAACTGCGTGGTTTAAACTTCTAAGTAACCAGTGAGGTACTACAGAAGCTGTTTTGTGCTGGCTTGGTAAATCTAAGTATTGAAATAACCAGCAGCGTTTGGGATTTGTCTGCCCTGTTTTGTTTGCAATTCACTCTGATTGAGTGAGCTGAGCTGGCTCCCACGGGCAGCACCGTCACACCTACAGCCAGGCTGCAGAGGTCCGGGGGATCTTAGGGGCCTTGGGGTGCACAGATACCTATGTCCAGGCCATAGCGGTCCCTGGGGGGCTTAGAGAGTTTGGGGGGGACACAGATACCAATCTCCATGCTCTAGGGTCCCATGGGGGCTTAGAGGGTTCGTGGGGGGCACATATTCCTACATCCAGGCTGTAGGGTTACCAGGGGGGCTTAGGGGGTTAGTGGGGGGCAAAGATACCTACGTCCAGGCTGGAGGCATCCTGGGAGTCTTAGGGGATTTGTGGGGGCCAAAGACACCTATGATGTCCAGGCTGTAGGGGTACCAGTGGGTTTTAGGGGTTCGAGTGGGCACAGATACGTATGTCCAGGCTGTATCGTTCCCAGGGGGGAGTTAGAGGTTTCGTGAGGGGCACAGATATCTACGTCCAGATTGTAGATGTCCCGGGAGGGGGGGGTTAGGGGGGTTGTGGGAGTGCAAATACCTATGTCCAGGCTGTAGGGGTTCCTGGGGGCTTAGAGGGTTTCTGAGGGGCACATATACCTACGTGCACACTGGAGTGTTCGCAAGGGGCTTATGGAGTCTATATGGGGAACAGATACCAATGTTCTGGCTGTATAGGTCCCTCGGGGGCTTAGGGGGTTTGTGGGGGGCACAGATACCTAAGTTCAGGCTGGAGGGATCTCTGAGTGTCTTAGGTGTTTGGTGGGAGGCACAGATACCTACGTCCAGGCTGCAGGGGTCTCGGAGGGGCTTAGGGTCTGTCACGGAGTGTGGGGGAGTCCGGTCCTGCACCCCTCTTCCTGGGACTCACAGTGACTCTCAGCCAGCCAGTAAAACAGAAGGTTTATTGGACAACAGGAGCGAAGGATACAGCAGAGCTTGGAGGCACAAGCAGGACCCCACAATCAAGTCCTTCTAGGGGTTCAGGAAACTTAGTTCCCAGTTTGGGAATCCCTGAATTCCAACCACCCAGACCAAAACCGAAACTGAACTACCCAACTCCCTCCAGCCTGGCCATTTCCTGTGTCCAGCTTCCCGGGCAAAGGTGCTGACCCCTCCCCCCGCCTAGCTCAGGTTACAGCTGGAGCACGTGTCCGGTCCTAAAGTCACCCCCTGCTCTCCCATCCCCCACACAGACAGTCCCTACTCCATCACAGTAAATGCACAGAGCATTGTCCGCATGGAGCAACAGTGACACCATGTGGCCACGCACGGTAACGCACAGAACATTTCCATATGGAGCAACTGTGACACCGTGTGTGCCAGGCAGGGTAATGCACAGAGCATTTCCCACATGGAGCAACATTGACGCCTTGTGACACACCAGCTAATGGACAGAGCATTTCCTGCATGGAGCAACAGTGACACCATGTGGCCATGCAGGGAAATGCCCAGAGCATTTCCTGGATGGAGCAACAGTGACTCCATGTGGCCACGCAGGGTAATGCACAGAGAATTTCTCTCATAGAGGAACAGTGACAACATGTGGCCATGCAGGGTAATGCACAGAGCATCACGCCTATGTAGAGGCTGTAGAGATCCCTGGGGGGCTTAAGGGGTCGTGGGGGGCACAGATAGCTACGTCCAGGCTGGAGGCATTCTGGTGGGCATTAGGGCTTCATGAGGGGCACAAATATCTAACGTCAGGGCTGGAGAGGTCCCTGGATGGCTTAGGGGGTTGTGGTGAGCATAGGATACAATACTGTCCAGGCTGCAGGGGTACCAGAGGGACTTAGGGGGTGTCAGCGTAGTGTGGTGGAGATCTGGCCCTGCACCCCTCTTCCTGGGACACACAGTGACTCAGCCAGCCAGTAAAACAGAAGGTTTTTTTGGCCAACAGGAACGAAGGATACAGCAGGGCTTTTGGGCACAACCAGGACCCCTCAATCGAGTCCTTCTGGGGGTTCAGGAAGCTTAGTTCCCAGTTTGGGATTCCCTGAATTCCAACAACCCAGCTCCAAACCAAAACTGAACTAACTCCCTCCAGCCAGCCCCTTCCTTTATTCAGCTTCCTGGGCAAAGGTGCTGACCCCCTCCCAGCTGCCTAGCTTAAGTTACAGGCTTAGGTCCTGTCCCTCACCTAAAGTCACCCGCTGCTCTCCCATCCCCCACACAGACAGTCCCCACTCCATCACAGTAATGCCCAGAGCATTTCGCGCATGGAGCAACAGTAACACTGTGTGGCCATGCAGGGTAATGCCCAGAGCATTTCCCCCGTGGAGCAACAGTGACACCATGTGGCCACACAGGGTAATGCACAGAGCATTTCCTGCATGGAGCAAGAGTGACACCGTGTGGCCACACAGGGTAATGCACAGAGCATTTCCCGCATGAAGCAACATTGACACATTGTGACCACACCAGGTAATGGACAGAGCATTTCCTGCATGGAGCAACAGTGACACCATGTGGCCATGCAGGGAAATGCACAGAGGCATTTCCTGGATGGAGCAACAGTGATTCCATGTGGCCACGCAGAGTAATGCACAGAGCATTTCTCTCATAGAGGAACAGTGACAACATGTGGCCATGCAGGGTAATGCACAGAGCATCACGCCTATGTAGAGGTTGTAGAGATCCCTGGGGGGACTTAGGGGTCAGTGGGGGGCACAGATAGCTACGTCCAGGCTGGAGACATTCTGGTGGGCATTAGGGGCTTCATGAGGGGCACAAATATCTACGTCAGGGCTGGAGGAGGTCCCTGGATGGCTTAGGGGGTTGTGGTGAGCATAGATACATACGTCCATGCTGTAGTGGTCCCTGGGGGTTTAAGGAGTTGGTAAGGGTCACAGAAACATACGTATGGTCTGGAGGGGTCCCTGGGGGACTTAAGGGTTTGTGGTTGCGCAGATACCTACGTACCGGTTGGAGGGGGCCCTGGGGAGCTTAGGGGGTTTGTGTGGCGTACACATAGCTATAACCAGGCTGGTGGGGGCCCTATGGGTCTTAGAAGGCTGGTGGGGGGCAGAGATACCTATGTAGGGACTGGAGAAGTCCTGGGAGGGCTTTGGGGGTTCCTGGAAAGTCACAAATATCTACGTCCAGGCTGAGGAGTTCTGGGGGTATTAGGGAGTTGTGCGGGGGCACAGATACCTATATCGAGGCTGTAGGGGTCCTGGGGTTGCTTTGGGGAATTTTGGGGTACAGATACCTACTTCCTTGCTGTCGGGGTCGCTGGGAGGATCAGTGGGTTCGTGAGGGTGCACAGATATCTACGTCCGGTCTATAGGGATCCTGGGGGGGGGCTTTGGGGTTTGTAAGGGGCACAGATACATTCATCCAGGCAAGAGGGGTCCTAGGGACCTTAGTGGGTTCATGCTGGGCACAGATACCTGCGTCTAGGCTGGAGGGGTTTTGGGGGTCTTAGGAGGGTTGTGTGGGCACAGATACCTATGTCGATGCTGGAGGGGTCCTGTCATGTCTTAGCGGATTCGTGGGTCAGAGATACCTACATCTAGGCTGGAGGGGTTCCGGGGGGATTAGGTGTGTTTGGGGGGGGAACAGATACCTACATCCTGATGGTAGGTGGCCCTGGTAGCTTAGGCGGTTTTTTGTCGGTCACAGATACAAACATCCATGCTGTAGGGGTCCCGAGGGACTTTGTGGGCTCTAGGGGTCACAGATACCTACCTACAGTCTGGAAGGTTCCTGTGGGTATTAAGGGGTGTGTGGGGCATACAGATGCCTACATCTGGGCTTGTGGGTTCCCTGGGGGGGCTTAGAGGTTTGTGGAGAGCACAGATACCATTATCCAGGCTAGATGGGTTCTGGTGGGATTAGGGGTTTGTGGGGGGCACAGATACTATGTAAAGCAGAAGCAGGATGAACTCTACCCTCACATCTGGTGGTGAATTATGGCAAGTGTGGAAAAGGATTTCAGGGTCTGATCATGTTGCATAGACAGCACTCACCGTGCGTGACACGGCCACGGCAGCCTGGGATGGTTACTTTGGCAGCTATGGTATCCCGCAGTTTATTTGTTGTTGGGGTGTGAGATGTGGAGTGTTGTCACCCTGATTGTGTGGATGAGGAACTGTGAAACAGCTTTGAGACAGGGATTCTCACCATCAGTTGAGTGGCACTCACTAGACAAGGGAGTGGGCTCCTTGGGTGAGCTAAGTCACCAATTAGCACTTTTTTTCTTTAACAGTTTGAATAGCAGTGTTGATTTTTTATTCTCTTAAAAGTTGAATTTCTAGTTTATTGAGCTGAAATCACTGAAAAGATGTGTTAGCTTGTGGGGGACTCTGAAACTGTATTGCAACACACGTAGTTGACAGACAGAGAGCAGTTTGTGGGAGTGTCCCACTGAGTATGACATGAAATCTAGCAGTTTTGGGGTATAGCTGGAGCAGAACACAGGTCGCTGGCAGAGCAGCTGGTGGACCGAGCTGAGCAGTTGTGTGGGAAGGCAAAAGCAGAATCACCATGGAGAGGCAGAGCAGTCAGCAGTGGACCACATAATGTGCCCCTTTCTACTCAGGCTGGCAGGGGAAAAACCCTGCAGATAGACTCTTGAACTCTGGGGTTGCGCAACTGTGGGTGATTTTGGGGTTGCTGGACTCTTGAAACGTTGGAGATATTGGACTTTGGAGCCTTTGGGGTGATTTGGGGATTGCTGGACTCATGAGCCCAGGGAAAAGGACACGGCCTAGTTGAGGTGTTTTCCCAATTTAATGCTATGTTGTTTAATCTCACGTTATTAAACATTTTCTGCTACACACCAGACTCTGTGCTTTGCGAGAGGGGAAGTATTGCCTCTTTGAGGCACCTAGGAGTGCGTATGTAAATTTTCCCATGTCACTGGGTGGAAGCTCGAGCTGGTTTGCATTACATTGTAGGCAAGGGACCCCTATGTATTGAACCCAGTCCTTGCTGCTATCAGTTCAGGCCTGGCAGAAGGGTTCCACCTACGTCCATGCTCAAGGGGTCCCTGGGGGGCTTAGGGAGTTCGTGGGGGCACAGATATCTAGGTCAGGGCTGTAGAGGGTCCGGGGGGCTCAGGGGGTTTGGTGGGGGAGCATAGATACCTACGTCCAGGCTGCAGGGGTCCCAGAGGGACTTAGGGGGGTTCACGTAGTGTGGTGGAATCTGGCCCTGCACCCCTCTTCCTGGGACACACAGTGACTCAGCCAGCCAGTAAAACAGAAGGTTTTTTTGGCCAACAGGAACTGAAGGATACAGCAGGCTTTTGGGCACAACCAGGACCCCTCAATCGAGTCCTTCTGGGGGTTCAGGAAGCTTAGTTCCCAGTTTGGGATTCCCTGAATTCCAACAACCCAGGCTCCAAACCAAAACTGAACTAACTCCCTCCAGCCAGCCCCTTCCTTTATTCAGCTTCCTGGGCAAAGGTGCTGACCCCCTCCCAGCTGCCTAGCTTAAGTTACAGGCTTAGGGTCCTGTCCTCACCTAAAGTCACCCGCTGCTCTCCCATCCCCACACAGACAGTCCCCACTCCATCACAGTAATGCCCAGAGCATTTCGCGCATGGAGCAACAGTAACACTGTGTGGCATGCAGGGTAATGCCCAAAGCATTTCCCCGTGGAGCAACAGTGACACCATGTGGCCACACAGGTAATGCACAGAGCATTCCTGCATGGAGCAAGAGTGACACCGTGTGGCCACACAGGGTAATGCACAGAGCATTTCCTGCATGGAGCAAGAGTGACACCGTGTGGCCACACAGGGTAATGCCAGAGCATTTCCCGCATGGAGCACATTGACACCTGTGACCACACCAGGTAATGGACAGAGCATTTCCTGCATGGAGCAACAGTGACACCATGTGGCCATGCAGGGAAATGCACAGAGCATTTCCTGCATGGAGCAACATTGATACCTTGTGACCACACCAGGTAATGCACAGAGCATTTCTCTCATAGAGGAACAGTGTCAACATGTGGCCATGCAGGGTAATGCACAGAGCATCACGCCTATGTAGAGGCTGTAGAGATGCCTGGGGGACTTAGGGGTCGTGGGGGGCACAGATAGCTACGTCCAGGCTGGAGACATTCTGGTGGCATTAGGGGCTTCATGAGGGGCACAAATATCTACGTCAGGGCTGGAGAGGTCCCTGGATGGCTTAGGGGTTTGGTGAGCATAGATACATACGTCCATGTTGTAGTGGTCCCTGGGGGTTTAAGGAGTTGGTAAGGGTCACAGAAACCTACGTATGGTCTGGAGGGGTCCCTGGGGACTTAAGGGTTTGTGGTTGCGCAGATACCTACTACGTACCGGTTGGAGGGGGCCCTGGGGAGCTTAGGGGTTTGGTGTGGCGTACACATAGCTATAACCAGGCTGGTGGGGGCCCTATGGGTCTTAGAAGGCTGGTGGGGGGCAGAGATACCTATGTAGGGACTGGAGAAGTCCTGGGGAGGCTTTGGGGGTTCCTGGAAGTCACAAATATCTACGTCCAGGCTGGAGGAGTTCTGGGGGTATTAGGGAGTTGTGCGGGGGCACAGATACCGATATCGAGGCTATAGGGGTCCTGGGGTTGCTTTGCGGAATTTTGGGGTACAGGTACCTACTTCCATGCTGTAGGGGTCGCTGAGAGGATCAGTGGGTTCGTGAGGGTGCACAGATATCTACGTCCGTCTATAGGGGATCCTAGGGGGGTCTTAGGGGTTTGTAAGGGGCACAGATACATTCATCCAGGCAAGAGGGGTCCTAGGGGACCTTAGGGGTTCATGCTGGGCACAGATACCTGCGTCTAGGCTGGAGGGGTTTTGGGGGTCTTAGGAGGGTTGTGTGGGCACAGATACCTATGGCGATGCTGGAGGGGTCCTGTCATGTCTTAGCGGATTCGTGGGGTCAGAGATACCTTACATCTAGGCTGGAGGGGTTCCGGGTGGATTGGTGTGTTTGGGGGGGAACAGCTACCTACATCCTGATGGTAGGTGCCCTGGGTAGCTTAGGCGGTTTTTGTTGGTCACAGATACAAACATCCATGCTGTAGGGGTCCCGAGGGACTTTGTGGGGCTCTAGGGGTCACAGATACCTACCTACAGTCTGAAGTTTCCTGTGGGTATTATGGGGTGTGTGGGGCATACAGATGCCTACATCTGGGCTTGTGGGTTCCCTGGGGGCTTAGAGGTTTGTGGGAGAGGCACAGTACCATTATCCAGGCTAGATGGGTTTCTGGTGGGATTAGGGGGTTGTGGGGGGCACAGATTACCTATGTAAGCAGAAGCAGGATGACTCTACCCTCACATCTGGTGGGAATTATGGCAAGTGTGGAAAAAGGATTTTCAGTGTCTGATCATGTTTGCCTAGACACACTCACCGTGCGTGACACGGCCACGGCAGCCTGGGATGGTTACTTTGGCAGCTATGGTATCCCAGTTTATTTGTTGTTGGGGGTGTGAGATGTGGAGTGTTGTCACCCCTGATGTGTGGATGAGGAACTGTGAAACAGCTTTGAGACAGGGATTCTCACCATCAGTTGAGTGGCACTCACTAGACAAGGGAGTGGGCTTCCTTGGATGAGCCAGAAACACCAATTACATCTTCTTCTCGTTAACAGTTTGAAGTAGTAGAGCTGGTTGTTGAATTTTTTTAATAACTGAAGATCCAGGTTCCTGAGCTGAAGTCATTGAAGTGCTGTGTTAAATAGTGGGGGAATTTGAAACTATATTGCAGAGCAGATGATGGAGAAGAGCAGTTTGTGGACACTTGGAATGGCTCACGGAGTGAAGTAAGCTAAGCTAGTTTTTGGAGACAGCTGGAGCAGATCACAGGTTGGTTGGTGGAGACAGAGCAGCTGGTGGACTGAGCTGAGCAGTTTGTGGGAAAGGTAGAAGCAGAATCCCACGGAGAGGCAGGGCAGACAGCAGTGGACCACGTAAGGTGCCCCTTTCTACCCAGGCTGGCAGGGGGGAGAACCCGGCAGATAGACTCTTGAACTCTGGGGCTGCGGGAATGTGGGTGATTATGGGGTTGCTGGAGTCTTGAAATATTTGAGGTATTGTACTTTGGGACTCTTGGGGTGATTTCGGGATTGCTAGATTCTAGAGCCCAGGGAAAAGGACACGGCCTAGTTGAGGTGTTTTCCAAATTTAATGCTATGTTGTTTATCTCACGTTATTACAATTTTCTGCTATACCCAGATTCTATGATTGCGAGAGGGAAGTATTGCCTCTTTGAGGCACCTAGGGGTGTGTATGTAAAATTTTCCCATGTCACTGGGTGAGGGCTCGATCTGGTTTGCATTACGTAATAGGGAAGGGGACCCCTATGTATTGAACCCAGTCCTTGCTGCTATCAATTCAGCCTGGCAGACGGGTTCCACCTATGTTCAGGCTGAAGGGGGTCCCTGGGGATATGAGGAGGTTCCTGGGGGGGCACAGAGATCTAGGTCCCAGGCTGTAGGGGTCCCTGGGGGGCCTCAGGGATTTGGTGGGGGGCACAGATACCTACGTCCCAGCTGCAGGGGTCCCAGAGGGGCTTAGGGGGTGTCATGGAGTGTGGTGGAATCTGGCCCTGCACCCCTCTTCCAGGGACACACAGTGACTCAGCCAGCCAGTAAACAGAGGGTTGTTTTGGGCCAACAGGAACGAAGGATAGCAGCAGGGCTTTGGGGCACAACCAGGACCCGTCAGTCGAGTCCTCTGGGGGTTCAGGAAGCTTAGTTCCCAGTTTGGGATTCTCTGAATTCCAACTATCCCAGCTCCAAAAAAAAATCTGAACTAACTCCCTGCAGCCGACCCCTTCCTGTGTCCAGCTTCCCGGGCAAAGGTGCTCACTCTCTCAGCCCTGCCTAGCTCGAGTTACAGGCTTAGGTCCTGTCCCTCACCTAAAGTCACCCCCTGCTCTCCCATCCCCCACACAGACAGTCCCCACTCCATCACAGTAATGCCCAGAGCATTTCGCGCATGGAGCAACAGTGTCACCGTGTGGCCACGCAGGGTAATGCACAGAGCATTTCCTGGATGGAGCAACAGTGAAACCATGTGGTCACGCAGGGTAATGCACAGAGCATTTCCCCGCATGGAGCAACAGTGACACCGTGTGGCCACACAGAGTAATACACAGAGCATTTCCCCGCATAGAGCAACAGTGACACCATGTGGTCACGCAGGGTAATGCACAGAGCATTTTCTGCATGGAGCAACAGTGGCACCGTGTGGCCACGCACGGTAATACACAGTCAGCATGAAGCACAGTGCAGTGGTCAACAGGTAATGCACAGAGCATTTCCCGCATGGAGCACAGTGACACCTGTGGCCACACAGAGTAATGCACCCGCATGGAGCAACAGTGACACCGTGTGGCCACACAGGGTAATGCACAGAGCATTTCCTGCATGGAGCAACAGTGACACCGTGTGGCCACACAGGGTAATGCACAGAGCATTTCCTGCATGGAGCAACAGTGACACCATGTGGTGACGCAGGGTAATACACAGAGCATTTCCTGCATGGAGCAACAGTGACACCATGTGGTCATGCAAGGTAATGCACAGAGCATTTCCCCACATGGAGCAACAGTGACACCGTGTGGCCACACAGAGTAATACACAGAGTATCGCACCTACGTGGAGGCTGTAGAGATCCCTCGAGGGCTTACGGGGGTTCGTAGGGTCACAGATATCTACATCCAGTATGGGCGGGACCCTGGGAGAGTTAGGGGGGTTGTGAGGGGCATAGGTAGTTGCGTCCAGCCTGTAGAGGTCCTGGTGGGGATTAAGGCTTCCCTGGAGGACAGCAATATCTACGTCCAGGCTGAAGGGGTCCCTGGACGCTTAGGGGGTTGTGGTGAGCACAGTGATCCCTGGGGTTATAGGGACTTGGTGAGGGGCACAGATACCTATGTATGTCCTGGAGGGGTCCCTGGGGGGGGCTTAGTGGTACTGTAGGAGACACAGATACCTACGTCCAGGCTATAGGCATTCTGGGGGGGCTTAGGGCTTTGGGGGGGCACAGATACCTACATCCAGGCTGGAGGGGTCCCGGGGGGCTTAGGTGGTTTGTGGGGAGGGGGCACAGATATGTACATCCAGGCTGGAGAGGTTCCGGAGAGGATTAGGGGTTTTTGCGGATGGCAGAGATACCTATCTCCATACTCTAGGGGTCCCGGGGGCTTAGGGTTTTTTGGGAGGCACAGATATCTATGTCCAGGTTGGAGTGGTTCCTGGGGGGTTTAGGGAGTTCCTGGGGGGCACAGATACCTAGGTCCATGCTGTAGGGTTCCCTGGGTGGATTAGGGGTTTTCTGGGTGGCAGAGATACCTACGTCTAGGCTGTAGGGGTCCCTGGAGGCTTAGGGGGCTTTGGGGGGGGCAGAGATACCTACTTCCAGGCAATAGTCTTCCAGGGGGAATTAGTGTGTTTGGGGGAGGCACAGATACCTAGGTTCAGGCTGGAGGGTTCCCGGGGGGGGGGCTTACACCGCTTTGTGTTGGGCACAGATATCTGCATCCAGGCTGGAGTGGTCCCTGGGGGGGCTACAGCGGTTTCTGGTGGGCACAGATAACTACCTCCAGGCTGGAGGGGTTTCTCGGCACTTAGGGGTTGTGGGGGAACAGATACTTCCATCCAGGCTGGAGGGTCCCTGGGGGGCTTAGCGGGTTCATGTGGGGCACAGATACCTAAGTCCAGGCTGGATGGGTCCAGGGGGGGCTTATGGGGTTCAGGGAGCACAGATGCTTATCTCTAGGCTATAGGGGTCCCTGGTGGGCTTAGGGGGTTTTGGGGGGGCCCAGATACCTAAGTCCATGCTGTAGGCGTCCCTACAGGTGCTTATGGGTTCGTGGGGTGCACAGATACTTATGTCCAGTCTGGAGGGGACAGGGGGGGTTGGGGTTTCATGAGGGGCACAGATACAAACCTCCAGGCTGTTGGAGTCCCAGGGAGGCTGTGGGGGTACAGATACCTACATCTAGTCTGGATGGGTCCTGGGGGTTATAGGGGGTTTGTGGGGGGCACAGATACCTAGGTACAGGCTGTCGGTGTCCCGAGGAGATGAGGCGGTTCACTGGGGGCTCAGATACATCCAGGCTGGATGTGTCCCGAGGAGCTTAGGAGGTTTGTGGGGTGCTCAGACACCTGTGTCCAGGCTGTAGGGATCCCTGGGAGGTTAGAGGTTCGTGGGTGTCACAGATAGGGACTTCCAGGCTGAAGGGGTCGCTGGGACGTTTAGGGGGTTTGTGGGGAGTACAGATACCTACGTCCAGGCTAAAGGGGTAATGGGGGTGCTTAGGGAATCGGGGCGGACACAGATACCTACGTCCAGGGTCTAGGGGTCCCGAGGGGATTGGGGGTTGAGGGGGGAACAGATGCCTACGTCCTAGCTGAATGGGTCCTGGGTGGTTTAGGAGGTTCGTTGGAGTCACAGATACCTAAGTCCAGGCTGTAGGGGTTCCTGGGGTATTCGGGGATTTCTGGGGGTCACAGATACCTACGTTCAGACTGGAAGGGTTCCAGAGGGCTTAGGAGATTTATAGGGGGACAGATACCAACATCCTGGCTGTAGGGGTTCCCGTGGGGATTAGGTGGTTTATGGGGGGCACAGATTACTCATAGACTCATAGACTCTAGGACTGGAAGGGACCTCGAGAGGTCATCGAGTCCAGTCCCCTGCCCTCATGGCAGGACCAAATACTGTCTAGACCATCCCTAATAGACATTTATCTAACCTACTCTTAAATATCTCCAGAGATGGAGATTCCACAACTTCCCTAGGCAATCTATTCCAGTGTTTAACTACCCTGACAGTTAGGAACTTTTTCCTAATGTCCAACCTAAATCTCCCTTGCTGCAGTTTAAGCCCATTGCTTCTTGTTCTATCATTGGAGGCTAAGGTGAACAAGTTTTCTCCCTCCTCCTGATGACACCTTTTTAGATACCTGAAAACTGCTATCATGTCCCCTCTCAGTCTTCTCTTTTCCAAACTAAACAAACCCAATTCCTTCAGCCTTCCTTCATAGGTCATGTTCTCAAGACCTTTAATCATTCTTGTTGCTCTTCTCTGGACCCTCTCCAATTTCTCCACATCTTTCTTGAAATGTGGTGCCCAGAACTGGACACAATACTCCAGTTGAGGCCTAACCAGCGCAGAGTAAAGCGGAAGAATGACTTCTCGTGTCTTGTTTACAACACACCTGTTAATGCATCCCAGAATCACGTTTGCTTTTTTTGCAACAGTATCACACTGTTGACTCATATTAAGCTTGTGGTCTACTACGAGCCCTAGATCTCTTTCTGCCATACTCCTTCCTAGACAGTCTCTTCCAATTCTGTATGTGTGAAACTGATTGTTCCTTCCTAAGTGGAGCACTTTGCATTTATCTTTATTGAAGTTCATCCTGTTTACCTCAGACCATTTCTCCAATTTGTCCAGATCATTTTGAATTTTGACCCTGTCCTCCAAAGCAGTTGCAATCCCTCCCAGTTTGGTATCATCCGCAAACTTAATAAGCGTACTTTCTATGCCAACATCTAAATCGTTGATGAAGATATTGAACAGAACCGGTCCCAAAACAGACCCCTGCGGAACCCCACTTGTTATACCTTTCCAGCAGGATTGGGAGCCATTAACAACTACTCTCTGAGTACGGTTATCCAGCCAGTTATGCACCCACCTTATAGTAGCCCCATCTAAATTGTACTTTCCTAGTTTATCTATAAGAATATCATGCGAGACCGTATCAAATGCCTTACTAAAGTCTAGGTAAATCACATCCACTGCTTCTCCCTTATCCACAAGGCTCGTTATCCTATCAAAGAACGCTATCAGATTAGTTTGACACGATTTGTTCTTTACAAATCCATGCTGGCTATTCCCTATCACCTTACCACCTTCCAAGTGTTTGGAGATGATTTCTTTGATTACCTGCTCCATTATCTTCCCTGGCACAGAAGTTAAACTAACTGGTCTGTAGTTTCCTGGGTTGTTTTTATTTCCCTTTTTATAGATGGGCACTATATTTGCCCCCTTCCAGTCTTCTGGAATCTCCCCCGTCTCCCATGATTTCCCAAAGATAATAGCTAGAGGCTCAGATACCTCTTCTATTAACTCCTTGAGTATTCTAGGATGCATTTCATCAGGCCCTGGTGACTTGCAGGCATCTAACTTTTCTAAGTGATTTTTTACTTGCTCTTTCCTTATTTTCTCTTCTAAACCTACCCTCTTCCCGTAAGCATTCACTATACTAGACATTCCTTCAGACTTCTCAGTGAAGACTGAAACAAAGAAGTCATTAAGCATCTCTGCCATTTCCAAGTCTCCCGTTACTCTTTCCCCCTCCTCACTGAGCAGTGGGCCTACCCTGTCCTTAGTCTTCCTCTTGCTTCTAATGTATGACAGATACCAATGTCCTGGCTGTAGATGTTCCTCCACGGTGGCCTCAGGGCTGGAAGAGCTCCCACTCCCTTCTATTACCTGGGGGCTGCAGCAGGGGCACAGAGCTTCTCTGGTACTCACTCCTTTACCCCTGCCCCGCTGTGGCCCTGACACCAGAGAAGCTCTGTGCCCCTGCTGCAGCCTCTGCGCCATATCAGGGAGTGGGAGCTCCTCCAGCCCTGGGGCCACCGTGAGGGAGACCTTTCCAGGAGGACCCAATTTGGCCAGGGGCCCCCGGGACCCCGACAGCCTGGATGTAGGGTTATGTGCGACCACAGCCCCTCTATGTACCCCAGGAACATCTACAGCCAGGACATTGGTATCTGTACCCCCCGAACCCACAAAGCCCCCCAGGGACCTTTACAGCCAGTATGTTGGTATCTGTGCACCCCATAAATCTCCTAAGCGCTCCAGGACCCCTCCAGTCTGCATGTAGGTATCTGTGACCCCCATAATTCTCCTAAGACCTCTGGGACCCCTCTAGTCTGCACGTAAGTATCTGTGACCCCCAGAAATCCCCGAATGCCCCAGGAACCCCTACAGCCTGGACTTAGGTATCTGTGACTCCAACGAACCTCCTAAACCACCCAAGACACCTCCATCTATGACGTAGGTATCTGTTCCCCCCTCAACCCCCAATCCCCTGGGGACCCCTAGACCCTGGACGTAGGTATCTGTGTCAGCCCCGATCCCTTAAGCACTCCCATTACCCCTTCAGTCTGGACGTAACTACCTGTGACCTCCACGAACCCCCAAAGCCCCCAGGGATCCCTACAGCCTGGACACAGGTGTCTGAGCACCGCACGAACCTCCTAAGCTCCTCGGGACACATCCAGCCTGGATGTATCTGAGCCCCCAGTGAACCACCTCATCTCCTCGGGACACCGACAGCCTGTACCTAGGTATCTGTGCCCCCCACAAACCCTCTATACCCCCCAGGACCCCTCCAGCCTAGATGTAGGTATCTGTACCCCCACAGCACCCCTGGGACTCCTACAGCCTGGAGGTTCGTATCTGTGTCCCCCATGAAACCCCAACCCCCCCTGCCCACTCCAGCCTGGACATAAGTATCTGTGCACCCCACGAACCCATAAGCACCTGTAGGGACGCCTACAGCATGGACTTAGGTATCTGGGGTCCCCCAAAACCCCCTAAGCCCACCAGGGACCACTACAGCCTAGAGATAAGTATTTGTGCCCTCTGAACCCCATAAGCCCCCCCTGGATCCCTCCAGCCTGGATTTAGGTATCTGTGCCCCCTACGAACCCGCTAAGCTCCCCAGGGACCCTCCAGCCTGGACGGAGGTATCTGTGCCCCCCCACAATCCCTAAGTACCGAGACACCCCTCCAGCCTGGAGGTAGGTATCTTTGCCGAACACAAACTGCCTAAGCCCCCCGCCATCGGGAACCCTCCAGCCTGGATCTAGGTATCTGTGCCCCCCCAACACACTAATTCCCCCTGGAAGCCCTATTGCCTGGACTTAGGTATCGCTGTCCCCCACAAACCCCCTAAGCCTCCCAGGGACCCCTACAGCCTAGACGTATGTATCTGTACCCCTCAGAAAACCCCTAATCCACCCAGGGAACCCTACAGCATGGACCTAGGTATCTGTGCCCCCCAGGAACCCCCTAAACCCCCAGGAACCACTCCAACCTGGACATAGTTATCTGTGCCTCCCAAAAAAACCCTAAGCCCCCCAGCGACCCCTAGATCCTGCAGATAGGTATCTCTGCTGTCCACAAAAATTCCTTATACTCCCTGGAACCTCTCCAGCCTGGACGTACATAGCTGTGCCCCCCACAACCCCCCTAAGCCCCCCGGGACCCCTCCAGCCTGGATGTAGGTATCTGTGCCCCCCCAAAGCCCTAACCCCCCCCCAGAATGCCGATAGCCTGGACGTAGGCATCTGTGTCCCCTACAATACAACTAAGCCCCCACAGGGACCCCTCCAGGACAAACATAGGTATCTGTGCCCCTCACCAAGTTCCTAAACCCCCAGGGATCACTGTGCTCACCACAACCTCTAAGCCGTCCAGGGACCTCTCCAGCCCGGACGTAGATATTGGTGTCCTCCAGGAAGCCCTTAATCCCCACCAGGACCTCTATACCCTGGACGCAAGTACCTATGCCCCCCACAACCCCCCTAACTCCCCCAGAGTCCCGACCATCCTGGACGTAGGTATCTGTGACCCTACGAACCCCCTTAAGCCCCCCAGAATTCCTCCAGCTTGGACGTAGCTATCTGAACCTCCCATGACCCCTAAGCCCCCAGGGATCTCTACAGCCTCTACGTAGGTGTGATGCTCTGTGCATTACCCTGAGTGGCCACACAGTGTCACTGTTGCTCCATGCAGGAAATGCTCTGTGCATTACCCTGCGTGGCCACATGGTGTCACTGTTGTTCCATGCGCGAAATGCTCTGGGCATTACTGTGATGGAGTGGGGACTGTCTGTGTGGGGGATGGGAGAGGTGAGGGACAGGACCTAAGCCTGTAACTCGAGCTAGGCAGGGCTGAGAGAGTGAGCACCTTTGCCCGGGAAGCTGGACACAGGAAGGGGTCGGCTGGAGGGAGTTAGTTCAGTTTTGGTTTGGAGCTGGGTAGTTGGAATTCAGAGAATCCCAAACTGGGAACTAAGCTTCCTGAACCCCCAGAAGGACTCGAGGGAGTTAGTTCAGTTTTGGTTTAGAATTCCTTGGTGCAAAAACACCGTGAAACTCCCCTTTCTTCTTCACAGAGGGCTTCAACACCCCTTTTCTCACTCAGGCTCACAACTGCCCAGAATTCGAGAACTGTCCCTGTTCCCATTGGACAAATGGGAGGAGCCTGAGGTACAGAGAAGGGAGGAGACCTACCCAAGGGCCTACACAGCAAGGCGGTGGCAGAGCCAGAAAGAGAAGCCGCCAGTCAGACTCCTGTTCTAACAGACAACAAATCCCCCCAGAGGCAGGGATAGAGCTCAGGAACTGAGATGGTTGGAAAATTTCATTCCAACCGTTTCTGTCCAAATATCCCATTCAGACTAAACCAGTTTGTTTCTCAGAATCATAACAAGTGAGATGGAAGTTCTTTGCAAAAAGATTTTGTTGCAAAACAAAAGCATCTCCTGTTTGTCGCAGTGTGTTAAATTGTGTCATCACACACAAGGCGGAGACACTTAGATCTTGAAAATTAGATAAAATGCTTCAGTCTGAGCTAAGTCATTGCTGCTCTTCAAAAATAAAAAAATACAAATAAAAAAGATTGTTTCAGCTAATCTATTATGTTATAATCTGCTCTGGTAAACGTGATGGGACACCTCATATTATGCACTACTCTTAGTGACACTCTCCAATGGATCCCCATCCTCCACCCACCATGAGGTAGGTAAGAGTGGATCATTATTATCCCTACTTGAAAGCACACCATGGCCGCTTCACTTCTCCTGCCTCCCCTAGACCCTGGACGTAGGTATCTGTGTCAGCCCCGATCCCTTAAGCACTCCCATTACCCCTTCAGCCTGGACGTAACTACCTGTGACCCCCACGAACCCCCTAAGCCCCCAGGGTTCCCAACAGCCTGGACACAGGTGTCTGAGCACCCCACAAACCTCCTAAGCTCCTCGGGACACATCCAGCCCTAAGCCCCCCGGGACCCCTAGAGTATGGAGATAGGTATCTCTGCCATCCGCAAAAACCCATAATCCTCTCTGGAACCTCTCCTGCCTGGATGTACATATCTGTGCCCCTCCCCACAAACCACCTAAGCCCCCCGGGACCCCTCCAGCCTGGATGTAGGTATCTGTGCCCCCCCAAAGCCCTAAGCCCCCCCAGAATGCCTATAGCCTGGACGTAGGTATCTGTGTCTCCTACAGTGCCACTAAACCAACCCCAGGGACCCCTCCAGGACATACATAGGTATCTGTGCCCCTCACCAAGTCCCTATGCCCCCAGGGATCACTGTGCTCACCACAACCCCCTAAGCGTCCATGGACCCCTTCAGCCTGGACGTAGATTTTTCTGTCCTCCAGGAAGCCTTTAATCCCCACCAGGACCTCTACAGCCTGGACGCAAGTATCTATGCCCCTCACAACCCCCCTAACTCTCCCAGGGCCCCGCCCATACTGGATGTAGGTATCTGTGACCCTACGAACCACCGTAAGCCCTCGAGGGATCTCTACAGCCTCCACGTAGGTGCGATGCTCTGTGCATTACCCTGTGTGTCCACATGGTGTCACTGATGCTCCATGCAGGAAATGCTCTGTGTATTACCCTGTGTGGCCACATGGTACCACTGTTGCTCCATGCAGGAAATGCTCTGTGCATTACCCTGCGTGACCACATGGTGTCACTGTTGCTCCATGCGGGGAAATGCTCTGTGCATTACCCTGCGTGACCACATGCTGTCACTGTTGCTCCATGCAGGAAATGCTCTGTGTATTACCCTGTATGGCCACACAGTGCCACTGTTGCTCCATGCGGGGAAATGCTCTGTGCATTACCCTGCATTACCACATGCTGTCACTGTTGCTCCATGCAGGAAATGCTCTGTGCATTACCCTGCGTGGCCACACAGTGTCACTGTTGCTCCATGCAGGAAATGATCTGTGCATTACCCTGTGTGGCCACACGGTGTCACTGTTGCTCCACGGGGGAAATGCTCTAGGCATTACCCTGCATGGCCACACAGTGTTACTGTTGCTCCATGCACGAAATGCTCTGGGCGTTACTGTGATGGAGTGGGGACTGTCTGTGTGTGGGATGGGAGAGCAGCGGGTGACTTTAGGTGAGGGACAGGACCTAAGCCTGTAACTTAAGCTAGGCAGCTGGGAGGGGGTCAGCACCTTTGCCCAGGAAGCTGAATAAAGGAAGGGGCTGGCTGGAGGGAGTTAGTTCAGTTTTGGTTTGGAGCTGGGTTGTTGGAATTCAGGGTATCCCAAACTGGGAACTAAGCTTCCTGAACCCCCAGAAGGACTCGATTGAGGGGTCCTGGTTGTGCCCAAAAGCCCTGCTGTATCCTTCGTTCCTGTTGGCCAAAAAAACCTTCTGTTTTACTGGCTGGCTGAGTCACTGTGTGTCCCAGGAAGAGGGGTGCAGGGCCAGATTCCACCACACTACGTGACACCCCCTAAGTCCCTCTGGGACCCCTGCAGCCTGGACGTAGGTATCTGTGCCCCCCACCAAACTCCTGAGCCCCCCCCCGACCCCCTACAGCCTGGACCTAGATATCTGTGCCCCCCACGAACTCCCTAAGCCCCCCAGGCACCCCTTGAGCCTGGACGTAGGTGGAACCCTTCTGCCAGGCTGAACTGATAGCAGCAAGGACTGGGTTCAATACATAGGGGTCCCTTGCCTACAATGTAATGCAAACCAGCTCGAGCCCCCACCCAGTGACATGGGAAAATTTTACATACGCACTCCTAGGTGCCTTAAAGAGGCAATACTTCCCCTCTCGCAAGCATAGAGTCTGGGTGTAGCAGAAAATGTTTAATAACGTGAGATAAACAACATAGCATTAAATTGGGAAAACACCTCAACTAGGCCGTGTCCTTTTCCCTGGGCTCATGAGTCCAGCAATCCCCAAATCACCCCAAGGATCCAAAGTCCAATATCTCCAACGTTTCAAGAGTCCAGCAACCCCAAAATCACCCACAGTTGCGCAACCCCAGAGTTCAAGAGTCTATCTGCAGGGTTTTTCCCCCTGCCAGCCTGAGTAGAAAGGGGCACCTTATGTGGTCTACTGCTGACTGCTCTGCCTCTCCATGGAATTCTGCTTTTGCCTTCCCCACAAACTGCTCAGCTCAGTCCCCCAGCTGCTCTGCCAGCCGACCTGTGTTCTGCTCCAGCTGTCCCCCAAAACTGCTAGACTCACCTCACTCTGTGGGCCACTCCCACAAATTGCTCCTGTCTGCCAACTACTGTGTTCTGCAATACAGTTTCAGAGTCCCCCACAAGCTAACACATCTTTTCAGTGATTTCAGCTCAAGAACCTAGAAATTCAACTTTTAAGAGAATAAAAAATCAACACTGCTACTCAACTGTTAAAAGAAAAAAAGTGCAATTGGTGACTCTAGCTCACCCAAGGAGCCCACTCCCTTGTCTAGTGAGTGCCACTCAACTGATGGTGAGAATCCCTGTCTCAAAGTTGTTTCACAGTTCCTCATCCACACAATCAGGGTGACAACACTCCACATCTCACACCCCAACAACAAATAAACTGGGGATACCATAGCTGCCAAAGTAACCATCCCAGGCTGCCGTGGCCGTGTCACGCACGGTGGGTGTGTCTATGGAAACATGATCAGACCCTGAAATCCTTTTCCACACTTGCCATAATTCACCACCAGATGTGAGGGTAGAGTTCATCCTGCTTCTGCTTACATAGGTATCTGTGCCCCCCACAACCCCCTAATCCCACCAGAACCCATCTAGCCTGGATAATGGTATCTGTGCTCTCCACAAACCTCTAAGCCCCCCAGGGAACCCACAAGCCCAGATGTAGGCATCTGTATGCCCCACACACCCCTTAATACCCACAGGAACCTTCCAGACTGTAGGTAGGTATCTGTGACCCCTAGAGCCCCACAAAGTCCCTCGGGACCCCTACAGCATGGATGTTTGTATCTGTGACCGACAAAAACCGCCTAAGCTACCCAGGGCCACCTACCATCAGGATGTAGGTATCTGTTCCCCCCCCAAACACACCTAATCCCCCCGGAACCCCTCCAGCCTAGATGCAGGTATCTCTGACCCCACGAATCCGCTAAGACATGACAGGACCCCTCCAGCATCGCCATAGGTATCTGTGCCCACACAACCCTCCTAAGACCCCCAAAACCCCTCCAGCCTAGACGCAGGTATCTGTGCCCAGCATGAACCCCCTAAGGTCCCTAGGACCACTCTTGCCTGGATGAATGTATCTGTGCCCCTTACAAACCCCTAAGACACCCCCAGGATCCCTGTAGACCGGACGTAGATATCTGTGCACCCTCACGAACCCACTGATCCTCTCAGCGACCCCTACAGCATGGAAGTAGGTATCTGTACCCCAAAATTCCCCAAAGCAACCCCAGGACACCTACAGCCTCGATATAGGTATCTGTGCCCCCGCACAACTCCCTAATACCCCCAGAACTCCTCCAGCCTGGACGTAAATATTTGTGACTTCCAGAAACCCCCAACGCCCTCCCCAGGACTTCTACAGTCCCTACATAGGTATCTCTGCCCCCCACCAGCCTTCTAAGACCCATAGCGCCCCCACCAGCCTGGTTATAGCTATGTGTACGCCACACAAAACCCTAAGCTCCCCAGGGCCCCCTCCAACCGGTACGTAGGTATCTGCGCAACCACAAACCCTTAAGTCCCCCAGGGACCCCTCCAGACCATACTTAGGTTTCTGTGACCCTTACCAACTCCTTAAACCCCCAGGGACCACTACAGCATAGACGTATGTATCTATGCTCACCACAACCCCCTAAGCCATCCATGGACCTCTCCAGCCCTGACGTAGATATTTGTGCCCCTCATGAAGCCCCTAATGCCCACCAGAATGTCTCCAGCCTGGACGTAGCTATCTGTGCCCCCCCACGACCCCTAAGTCCCCCAGGCATCTCTACAGCCTCTACATAGGCGTGATGCTCTGTGCATTACCCTGCATGGCCACATGTTGTCACTGTTCCTCTATGAGAGAAATGCTCTGTGCATTACCCTCCATGGCGACATGGAATCACTGTTGCTCCATCCAGGAAATGCTCTGTGCATTTCCCTGCATGGCCACATGGAGTCACTGTTGCTCCATGCAGGAAATGCTCTGTGCATTACCCTGCATGGCCACACGGTGTCACTCTTGCTCCATGCAGGAAATGCTCTGTGCATTACCGTTTGTGGCCACACGGTGTCACTCTTGCTCCATGCAGGAAATGCTCTGTGCATTACCCTGTGTGGCCACATGGTGTCACGGTTGCTCCACAGGGGAAATGCACTGGGCATTACCCTGCATGGCCACACGGTGTTACTGTTGCTCCATGCGCGAAATGCTCTGGGGATTACTGTGATGGAGTGGGGACTGTCTGTGTGGGGACTGGGAGAGCAGCGGGTGACTTTAGGTGAGGGACAGGACCTAAGCCTGTAACTTAAGCTAGGCAGCGGGGAGGGGTTCAGCACCTTTGCCCAGGAAGCTGAATAAAGGAAGGGGCTGGCTGGAGGGAGTTAGTTCAGTTTTGGTTTGGAGCTGGGTTGTTGGAATTCAGGGTATCCCAAACTGGGAACTAAGCTTCCTGAACCCCCAGAAGGACTCGATTGAGGGGTCCTGGTTGTGCCCAAAAGCCCTGCTGTATCCTTCGTTCCTGTTGGCCAAAAAAACCTTCTGTTTTACTGGCTGGCTGAGTCACTGTGTGTCCCAGGAAGAGGGGTGCAGGGCCAGATTCCACCACACTATGTGACACCCCCTAAGTCCCTCTGGGACCCCTGCAGCCTGGACGTAGGTATCTGTGCCCCCCACCAAACTCCTGAGCCCCCCCCTGACCCCCTACAGCCTGGACCTAGATATCTGTGCCCCCCACGAACTCCCTAAGCCCCCCAGGCACCCCTTGAGCCTGGACGTAGGTGGAACCCTTCTGCCAGGCTGAACTGATAGCAGCAAGGACTGGGTTCAATACATAGGGGTCCCTTGCCTACAATGTAATGCAAACCAGCTCGAGCCCCCACCCAGTGACATGGGAAAATTTTACATACGCACTCCTAGGTGCCTTAAAGAGGCAATACTTCCCCTCTCGCAAGCATAGAGTCTGGGTGTAGCAGAAAATGTTTAATAACGTGAGATAAACAACATAGCATTAAATTGGGAAAACACCTCAACTAGGCCGTGTCCTTTTCCCTGGGCTCATGAGTCCAGCAATCCCCAAATCACCCCAAGGATCCAAAGTCCAATATCTCCAACGTTTCAAGAGTCCAGCAACCCCAAAATCACCCACAGTTGCGCAACCCCAGAGTTCAAGAGTCTATCTGCAGGGTTTTTCCCCCTGCCAGCCTGAGTAGAAAGGGGCACCTTATGTGGTCCACTGCTGATTGCTCTGCCTCTCCATGGGATTCTGCTTTTGCCTTCCCCACAAACTGCTCAGCTCAGTCCCCCAGCTGCTCTGCCAGCCGACCTGTGTTCTGCTCCAGCTGTCCCCCAAAACTGCTAGACTCACCTCACTCTATGGGCCACTCCCACAAATTGCTCCTGTCTGCCAACTACTGTGTTCTGCAATACAGTTTCAGAGTCCCCCACAAGCTAACACATCTTTTCAGTGATTTCAGCTCAAGAACCTAGAAATTCAACTTTTAAGAGAATAAAAAATCAACACTGCTACTCAACTGTTAAAAGAAAAAAAGTGCAATTGGTGACTCTAGCTTCACCCAAGGAGCCCACTCCCTTGTCTAGTGAGTGCCACTCAACTGATGGTGAGAATCCCTGTCTCAAAGTTGTTTCACAGTTCCTCATCCACACAATCAGGGTGACAACACTCCACATCTCACACCCCAACAACAAATAAACTGGGGATACCATAGCTGCCAAAGTAACCATCCCAGGCTGCCGTGGCCGTGTCACGCACGGTGGGTGTGTCTATGGAAACATGATCAGACCCTGAAATCCTTTTCCACACTTGCCATAATTCACCACCAGATGTGAGGGTAGAGTTCATCCTGCTTCTGCTTACATAGGTATCTGTGCCCCCCACAACCCCCTAATCCCACCAGAACTCATCTAGCCTGGATAATGGTATCTGTGCTCTCCACAAACCTCTAAGCCCCCCAGGGAACCCACAAGCCCAGATGTAGGCATCTGTATGCCCCACACACCCCTTAATACCCACAGGAACCTTCCAGACTGTAGGTAGGTATCTGTGACCCCTAGAGCCCCACAAAGTACCTCGGGACCCCTACAGCATGGATGTTTGTATCTGTGACCGACAAAAACCGCCTAAGCTACCCAGGGCCACCTACCATCAGGATGTAGGTATCTGTTCCCCCCCCCAAACACACCTAATCCCCCCGGAACCCCTCCAGCCTAGATGCAGGTATCTCTGACCCCACGAATCCGCTAAGACATGACAGGACCCCTCCAGCATCGCCATAGGTATCTGTGCCCACACAACCCTCCTAAGACCCCCAAAACCCCTCCAGCCTAGACGCAGGTATCTGTGCCCAGCATGAACCCCCTAAGGTCCCTAGGACCACTCTTGCCTGGATGAATGTATCTGTGCCCCTTACAAACCCCTAAGACACCCCCAGGATCCCTGTAGACCGGACGTAGATATCTGTGCACCCTCACGAACCCACTGATCCTCTCAGCGACCCCTACAGCATGGAAGTAGGTATCTGTACCCCAAAATTCCCCAAAGCAACCCCAGGACACCTACAGCCTCGATATAGGTATCTGTGCCCCCGCACAACTCCCTAATACCCCCAGAACTCCTCCAGCCTGGACGTAAATATTTGTGACTTCCAGGAACCCCCAAAGCCCTCCCCAGGACTTCTCCAGTCCCTACATAGGTATCTCTGCCCCCCACCAGCCTTCTAAGACCCATAGCGCCCCCACCAGCCTGGTTATAGCTATGTGTACGCCACACAAAACCCTAAGCTCCCCAGGGCCCCCTCCAACCGGTACGTAGGTATCTGCGCAACCACAAACCCTTAAGTCCCCCAGGGACCCCTCCAGACCATACTTAGGTTTCTGTGACCCTTACCAACTCCTTAAACCCCCAGGGACCACTACAGCATGGACGTATGTATCTATGCTCACCACAACCCCCTAAGCCATCCAGGAACCTCTCCAGCCCTGACGTAGATATTTGTGCCCCTCATGAAGCCCCTAATGCCCACCAGAATGTCTCCAGCCTGGACGTAGCTATCTGTGCCCCCCCACGACCCCTAAGTCCCCCAGGCATCTCTACAGCCTCTACATAGGCGTGATGCTCTGTGCATTACCCTGCATGACCACATGTTGTCACTGTTCCTCTATGAGAGAAATACTCTGTGCATTACCCTCCATGGCGACATGGAATCACTGTTGCTCCATCCAGGAAATGCTCTGTGCATTTCCCTGCATGGCCACATGGTGTCACTGTTGCTCCATGCAGGAAATGCTCTGTGCATTACCCTGCATGGCCACACGGTGTCACTCTTGCTCCATGCAGGAAATGCTCTGTGCATTACCGTTTGTGGCCACACGGTGTCACTCTTGCTCCATGCAGGAAATGCTCTGTGCATTACCCTGTGTGGCCACATGGTGTCACGGTTGCTCCACAGGGGAAATGCACTGGGCATTACCCTGCATGGCCACACGGTGTTACTGTTGCTCCATGCGCGAAATGCTCTGGGGATTACTGTGATGGAGTGGGGACTGTCTGTGTGGGGACTGGGAGAGCAGCGGGTGACTTTAGGTGAGGGACAGGACCTAAGCCTGTAACTTAAGCTAGGCAGCGGGGAGGGGTTCAGCACCTTTGCCCAGGAAGCTGAATAAAGGAAGGGGCTGGCTGGAGGGAGTTAGTTCAGTTTTGGTTTGGAGCTGGGTTGTTGGAATTCAGGGTATCCCAAACTGGGAACTAAGCTTCCTGAACCCCCAGAAGGACTCGATTGAGGGGTCCTGGTTGTGCCCAAAAGCCCTGCTGTATCCTTCGTTCCTGTTGGCCAAAAAAACCTTCTGTTTTACTGGCTGGCTGAGTCACTGTGTGTCCCAGGAAGAGGGGTGCAGGGCCAGATTCCACCACACTACGTGACACCCCCTAAGTCCCTCTGGGACCCCTGCAGCCTGGACGTAGGTATCTGTGCCCCCCACCAAACTCCTGAGCCCCCCCCCGACCCCCTACAGCCTGGACCTAGATATCTGTGCCCCCCACGAACTCCCTAAGCCCCCCAGGCACCCCTTGAGCCTGGACGTAGGTGGAACCCTTCTGCCAGGCTGAACTGATAGCAGCAAGGACTGGGTTCAATACATAGGGGTCCCTTGCCTACAATGTAATGCAAACCAGCTCGAGCCCCCACCCAGTGACATGGGAAAATTTTACATACGCACTCCTAGGTGCCTTAAAGAGGCAATACTTCCCCTCTCGCAAGCATAGAGTCTGGGTGTAGCAGAAAATGTTTAATAACGTGAGATAAACAACATAGCATTAAATTGGGAAAACACCTCAACTAGGCCGTGTCCTTTTCCCTGGGCTCATGAGTCCAGCAATCCCCAAATCACCCCAAGGATCCAAAGTCCAATATCTCCAACGTTTCAAGAGTCCAGCAACCCCAAAATCACCCACAGTTGCGCAACCCCAGAGTTCAAGAGTCTATCTGCAGGGTTTTTCCCCCTGCCAGCCTGAGTAGAAAGGGGCACCTTATGTGGTCCACTGCTGATTGCTCTGCCTCTCCATGGGATTCTGCTTTTGCCTTCCCCACAAACTGCTCAGCTCAGTCCCCCAGCTGCTCTGCCAGCCGACCTGTGTTCTGCTCCAGCTGTCCCCCAAAACTGCTAGACTCACCTCACTCTGTGGGCCACTCCCACAAATTGCTCCTGTCTGCCAACTACTGTGTTCTGCAATACAGTTTCAGAGTCCCCCACAAGCTAACACATCTTTTCAGTGATTTCAGCTCAAGAACCTAGAAATTCAACTTTTAAGAGAATAAAAAATCAACACTGCTACTCAACTGTTAAAAGAAAAAAAGTGCAATTGGTGACTCTAGCTCACCCAAGGAGCCCACTCCCTTGTCTAGTGAGTGCCACTCAACTGATGGTGAGAATCCCTGTCTCAAAGTTGTTTCACAGTTCCTCATCCACACAATCAGGGTGACAACACTCCACATCTCACACCCCAACAACAAATAAACTGGGGATACCATAGCTGCCAAAGTAACCATCCCAGGCTGCCGTGGCCGTGTCACGCACGGTGGGTGTGTCTATGGAAACATGATCAGACCCTGAAATCCTTTTCCACACTTGCCATAATTCACCACCAGATGTGAGGGTAGAGTTCATCCTGCTTCTGCTTACATAGGTATCTGTGCCCCCCACAACCCCCTAATCCCACCAGAACCCATCTAGCCTGGATAATGGTATCTGTGCTCTCCACAAACCTCTAAGCCCCCCAGGGAACCCACAAGCCCAGATGTAGGCATCTGTATGCCCCACACACCCCTTAATACCCACAGGAACCTTCCAGACTGTAGGTAGGTATCTGTGACCCCTAGAGCCCCACAAAGTCCCTCGGGACCCCTACAGCATGGATGTTTGTATCTGTGACCGACAAAAACCGCCTAAGCTACCCAGGGCCACCTACCATCAGGATGTAGGTATCTGTTCCCCCCCCCAAACACACCTAATCCCCCCGGAACCCCTCCAGCCTAGATGCAGGTATCTCTGACCCCACGAATCCGCTAAGACATGACAGGACCCCTCCAGCATCGCCATAGGTATCTGTGCCCACACAACCCTCCTAAGACCCCCAAAACCCCTCCAGCCAAGACGCAGGTATCTGTGCCCAGCATGAACCCCCTAAGGTCCCTAGGACCACTCTTGCCTGGATGAATGTATCTGTGCCCCTTACAAACCCCTAAGACACCCCCAGGATCCCTGTAGACCGGACGTAGATATCTGTGCACCCTCACGAACCCACTGATCCTCTCAGCGACCCCTACAGCATGGAAGTAGGTATCTGTACCCCAAAATTCCCCAAAGCAACCCCAGGACACCTACAGCCTCGATATAGGTATCTGTGCCCCCGCACAACTCCCTAATACCCCCAGAACTCCTCCAGCCTGGACGTAAATATTTGTGACTTCCAGGAACCCCCAAAGCCCTCCCCAGGACTTCTCCAGTCCCTACATAGGTATCTCTGCCCCCCACCAGCCTTCTAAGACCCATAGCGCCCCCACCAGCCTGGTTATAGCTATGTGTACGCCACACAAAACCCTAAGCTCCCCAGGGCCCCCTCCAACCGGTACGTAGGTATCTGCGCAACCACAAACCCTTAAGTCCCCCAGGGACCCCTCCAGACCATACTTAGGTTTCTGTGACCCTTACCAACTCCTTAAACCCCCAGGGACCACTACAGCATAGACGTATGTATCTATGCTCACCACAACCCCCTAAGCCATCCAGGGACCTCTCCAGCCCTGACGTAGATATTTGTGCCCCTCATGAAGCCCCTAATGCCCACCAGAATGTCTCCAGCCTGGACGTAGCTATCTGTGCCCCCCCACGACCCCTAAGTCCCCCAGGCATCTCTACAGCCTCTACATAGGCGTGATGCTCTGTGCATTACCCTGCATGACCACATGTTGTCACTGTTCCTCTATGAGAGAAATGCTCTGTGCATTACCCTCCATGGCGACATGGAATCACTGTTGCTCCATCCAGGAAATGCTCTGTGCATTTCCCTGCATGGCCACATGGTGTCACTGTTGCTCCATGCAGGAAATGCTCTGTGCATTACCCTGCATGGCCACACGGTGTCACTCTTGCTCCATGCAGGAAATGCTCTGTGCATTACCGTTTGTGGCCACACGGTGTCACTCTTGCTCCATGCAGGAAATGCTCTGTGCATTACCCTGTGTGGCCACATGGTGTCACGGTTGCTCCACAGGGGAAATGCTCTGGGCATTACCCTGCATGGCCACACGGTGTTACTGTTGCTCCATGCGCGAAATGCTCTGGGGATTACTGTGATGGAGTGGGGACTGTCTGTGTGGGGACTGGGAGAGCAGCGGGTGACTTTAGGTGAGGGACAGGACCTAAGCCTGTAACTTAAGCTAGGCAGCGGGGAGGGGTTCAGCACCTTTGCCCAGGAAGCTGAATAAAGGAAGGGGCTGGCTGGAGGGAGTTAGTTCAGTTTTGGTTTGGAGCTGGGTTGTTGGAATTCAGGGTATCCCAAACTGGGAACTAAGCTTCCTGAACCCCCAGAAGGACTCGATTGAGGGGTCCTGGTTGTGCCCAAAAGCCCTGCTGTATCCTTCGTTCCTGTTGGCCAAAAAAACCTTCTGTTTTACTGGCTGGCTGAGTCACTGTGTGTCCCAGGAAGAGGGGTGCAGGGCCAGATTCCACCACACTACGTGACACCCCCTAAGTCCCTCTGGGACCCCTGCAGCCTGGACGTAGGTATCTGTGCCCCCCACCAAACTCCTGAGCCCCCCCCGACCCCCTACAGCCTGGACCTAGATATCTGTGCCCCCCACGAACTCCCTAAGCCCCCCAGGCACCCCTTGAGCCTGGACGTAGGTGGAACCCTTCTGCCAGGCTGAACTGATAGCAGCAAGGACTGGGTTCAATACATAGGGGTCCCTTGCCTACAATGTAATGCAAACCAGCTCGAGCCCCCACCCAGTGACATGGGAAAATTTTACATACGCACTCCTAGGTGCCTTAAAGAGGCAATACTTCCCCTCTCGCAAGCATAGAGTCTGGGTGTAGCAGAAAATGTTTAATAACGTGAGATAAACAAGATAGCATTAAATTGGGAAAACACCTCAACTAGGCCGTGTCCTTTTCCCTGGGCTCATGAGTCCAGGAATCCCCAAATCACCCCAAGGATCCAAAGTCCAATATCTCCAACGTTTCAAGAGTCCAGCAACCCCAAAATCACCCACAGTTGCGCAACCCCAGAGTTCAAGAGTCTATCTGCAGGGTTTTTCCCCCTGCCAGCCTGAGTAGAAAGGGGCACCTTATGTGGTCCACTGCTGATTGCTCTGTCTCTCCATGGGATTCTGCTTTTGCCTTCCCCACAAACTGCTCAGCTCAGTCCCCCAGCTGCTCTGCCAGCCGACCTGTGTTCTGCTCCAGCTGTCCCCCAAAACTGCTAGACTCACCTCACTCTGTGGGCCACTCCCACAAATTGCTCCTGTCTGCCAACTACTGTGTTCTGCAATCCAGTTTCAGAGTCCCCCACAAGCTAACACATCTTTTCAGTGATTTCAGCTCAAGAACCTAGAAATTCAACTTTTAAGAGAATAAAAAATCAACACTGCTACTCAACTGTTAAAAGAAAAAAAGTGCAATTGGTGACTCTAGCTCACCCAAGGAGCCCACTCCCTTGTCTAGTGAGTGCCACTCAACTGATGGTGAGAATCCCTGTCTCAAAGTTGTTTCACAGTTCCTCATCCACACAATCAGGGTGACAACACTCCACATCTCACACCCCAACAACAAATAAACTGGGGATACCATAGCTGCCAAAGTAACCATCCCAGGCTGCCATGGCCGTGTCACGCACGGTGGGTGTGTCTATGGAAACATGATCAGACCCTGAAATCCTTTTCCACACTTGCCATAATTCACCACCAGATGTGAGGGTAGAGTTCATCCTGCTTCTGCTTACATAGGTATCTGTGCCCCCCACAACCCCCTAATCCCACCAGAACCCATCTAGCCTGGATAATGGTATCTGTGCTCTCCACAAACCTCTAAGCCCCCCAGGGAACCCACAAGCCCAGATGTAGGCATCTGTATGCCCCACACACCCCTTAATACCCACAGGAACCTTCCAGACTGTAGGTAGGTATCTGTGACCCCTAGAGCCCCACAAAGTCCCTCGGGACCCCTACAGCATGGATGTTTGTATCTGTGACCGACAAAAACCGCCTAAGCTACCCAGGGCCACCTACCATCAGGATGTAGGTATCTGTTCCCCCCCCCAAACACACCTAATCCCCCCGGAACCCCTCCAGCCTAGATGCAGGTATCTCTGACCCCACCAATCCGCTAAGACATGACAGGACCCCTCCAGCATCGCCATAGGTATCTGTGCCCACACCACCCTCCTAAGACCCCCAAAACCCCTCCAGCCTAAGACGCAGGTATCTGTGCCCAGCATGAACCCCCTAAGGTCCCTAGGACCACTCTTGCCTGGATGAATGTATCTGTGCCCCTTACAAACCCCGAAGACACCCCCAGGATCCCTGTAGACCGGACGTAAATATCTGTGCACCCTCACGAACCCACTGATCCTCTCAGCGACCCCTACAGCATGGAAGTAGGTATCTGTACCCCAAAATTCCCCAAAGCAACCCCAGGACACCTACAGCCTCGATATAGGTATCTGTGCCCCCGCACAACTCCCTAATACCCCCAGAACTCCTCCAGCCTGGACGTAAATATTTGTGACTTCCAGGAACCCCCAAAGCCCTCCCCAGGACTTCTCCAGTCCCTACATAGGTATCTCTGCCCCCCACCAGCCTTCTAAGACCCATAGGGCCCCCACCAGCCTGGTTATAGCTATGTGTACGCCACACAAAACCCTAAGCTCCCCAGGGCCCCCTCCAACCGGTACGTAGGTATCTGCGCAACCACAAACCCTTAAGTCCCCCAGGGACCCCTCCAGACCATACTTAGGTTTCTGTGACCCTTACCAACTCCTTAAACCCCCAGGGACCACTACAGCATGGACGTATGTATCTATGCTCACCACAACCCCCTAAGCCATCCAGGGACCTCTCCAGCCCTGACGTAGATATTTGTGCCCCTCATGAAGCCCCTAATGCCCACCAGAATGTCTCCAGCCTGGACGTAGCTATCTGTGCCCCCCCACGACCCCTAAGTCCCCCAGGCATCTCTACAGCCTCTACATAGGCGTGATGCTCTGTGCATTACCCTGCATGACCACATGTTGTCACTGTTCCTCTATGAGAGAAATGCTCTGTGCATTACCCTCCATGGCGACATGGAATCACTGTTGCTCCATCCAGGAAATGCTCTGTGCATTTCCCTGCATGGCCACATGGTGTCACTGTTGCTCCATGCAGGAAATGCTGTGTGCATTACCCTGCATGGCCACACGGTGTCACTCTTGCTCCATGCAGGAAATGCTCTGTGCATTACCGTTTGTGGCCACACGGTGTCACTCTTGCTCCATGCAGGAAATGCTCTGTGCATTACCCTGTGTGGCCACATGGTGTCACGGTTGCTCCACAGGGGAAATGCTCTGGGCATTACCCTGCATGGCCACACGGAGTTACTGTTGCTCCATGCGTGAAATGCTCTGGGGATTACTGTGATGGAGTGGGGACTGTCTGTGTGGGGACTGGGAGAGCAGCGGGTGACTTTAGGTGAGGGACAGGATCTAAGCCTGTAACTTAAGCTAGGCAGCGGGGAGGGGTTCAGCACCTTTGCCCAGGAAGCTGAATAAAGGAAGGGGCTGGCTGGAGGGAGTTAGTTCAGTTTTGGTTTGGAGCTGGGTTGTTGGAATTCAGGGTATCCCAAACTGGGAACTAAGCTTCCTGAACCCCCAGAAGGACTCGATTGAGGGGTCCTGGTTGTGCCCAAAAGCCCTGCTGTATCCTTCGTTCCTGTTGGCCAAAAAAACCTTCTGTTTTACTGGCTGGCTGAGTCACTGTGTGTCCCAGGAAGAGGGGTGCAGGGCCAGATTCCACCACACTACGTGACACCCCCTAAGTCCCTCTGGGACCCCTGCAGCCTGGACGTAGGTATCTGTGCCCCCCACCAAACTCCTGAGCCCCCCCCCGACCCCCTACAGCCTGGACCTAGATATCTGTGCCCCCCACGAACTCCCTAAGCCCCCAGGCACCCCTTGAGCCTGGACGTAGGTGGAACCCTTCTGCCAGGCTGAACTGATAGCAGCAAGGACTGGGTTCAATACATAGGGGTCCCTTGCCTACAATGTAATGCAAACCAGCTCGAGCCCCCACCCAGTGACATGGGAAAATTTTACATACGCACTCCTAGGTGCCTTAAAGAGGCAATACTTCCCCTCTCGCAAGCATAGAGTCTGGGTGTAGCAGAAAATGTTTAATAACGTGAGATAAACAACATAGCATTAAATTGGGAAAACACCTCAACTAGGCCGTGTCCTTTTCCCTGGGCTCATGAGTCCAGGAATCCCCAAATCACCCCAAGGATCCAAAGTCCAATATCTCCAACGTTTCAAGAGTCCAGCAACCCCAAAATCACCCACAGTTGCGCAACCCCAGAGTTCAAGAGTCTATCTGCAGGGTTTTTCCCCCTGCCAGCCTGAGTAGAAAGGGGCACCTTATGTGGTCCACTGCTGATTGCTCTGCCTCTCCATGGGATTCTGCTTTTGCCTTCCCCACAAACTGCTCAGCTCAGTCCCCCAGCTGCTCTGCCAGCTGACCTGTGTTCTGCTCCAGCTGTCCCCCAAAACTGCTAGACTCACCTCACTCTGTGGGCCACTCCCACAAATTGCTCCTGTCTGCCAACTACTGTGTTCTGCAATACAGTCTCAGAGTCCCCCACAAGCTAACACATCTTTTCAGTGATTTCAGCTCAAGAATCTAGAAATTCAACTTTTAAGAGAATAAAAAATCAACACTGCTACTCAACTGTTAAAAGAAAAAAAGTGCAATTGGTGACTCTAGCTCACCCAAGGAGCCCACTCCCTTGTCTAGTGAGTGTCACTCAACTGATGGTGAGAATCCCTGTCTCAAAGTTGTTTCACAGTTCCTCATCCACACAATCAGGGTGACAACACTCCACATCTCACACCCCAACAACAAATAAACTGGGGATACCATAGCTGCCAAAGTAACCATCCCAGGCTGCCGTGGCCGTGTCACGCACGGTGGGTGTGTCTATGGAAACATGATCAGACCCTGAAATCCTTTTCCACACTTGCCATAATTCACCACCAGATGTGAGGGTAGAGTTCATCCTGCTTCTGCTTACATAGGTATCTGTGCCCCCCACAACCCCCTAATCCCACCAGAACCCATCTAGCCTGGATAATGGTATCTGTGCTCTCCACAAACCTCTAAGCCCCCCAGGGAACCCACAAGCCCAGATGTAGGCATCTGTATGCCCCACACACCCCTTAATACCCACAGGAACCTTCCAGACTGTAGGTAGGTATCTGTGACCCCTAGAGCCCCACAAAGTCCCTCGGGACCCCTACAGCATGGATGTTTGTATCTGTGACCGACAAAAACCGCCTAAGCTACCCAGGGCCACCTACCATCAGGATGTAGGTATCTGTTCCCCCCCCAAACACACCTAATCCCCCCTGGAACCCCTCCAGCCTAGATGCAGGTATCTCTGACCCCACGAATCCGCTAAGACATGACAGGACCCCTCCAGCATCGCCATAGGTATCTGTGCCCACACAACCCTCCTAAGACCCCCAAAACCCCTCCAGCCTAGACGCAGGTATCTGTGCCCAGCATGAACCCCCTAAGGTCCCTAGGACCACTCTTGCCTGGATGAATGTATCTGTGCCCCTTACAAACCCCTAAGACACCCCCAGGATCCCTGTAGACCGGACGTAGATATCTGTGCACCCTCACGAACCCACTGATCCTCTCAGCGACCCCTACAGCATGGAAGTAGGTATCTGTACCCCAAAATTCCCCAAAGCAACCCCAGGACACCTACAGCCTCGATATAGGTATCTGTGCCCCCGCACAACTCCCTAATACCCCCAGAACTCCTCCAGCCTGGACGTAAATATTTGTGACTTCCAGGAACCCCCAAAGCCCTCCCCAGGACTTCTCCAGTCCCTACATAGGTATCTCTGCCCCCCACCAGCCTTCTAAGACCCATAGGGCCCCCACCAGCCTGGTTATAGCTATGTGTATGCCACACAAAACCCTAAGCTCCCCAGGGCCCCCTCCAACCGGTACGTAGGTATCTGCGCAACCACAAACCCTTAAGTCCCCCAGGGACCCCTCCAGACCATACTTAGGTTTCTGTGACCCTTACCAACTCCTTAAACCCCCAGGGACCACTACAGCATGGAGGTATGTATCTATGCTCACCACAACCCCCTAAGCCATCCAGGGACCTCTCCAGCCCTGACGTAGATATTTGTGCCCCTCATGAAGCCCCTAATGCCCACCAGAATGTCTCCAGCCTGGACGTAGCTATCTGTGCCCCCCCACGACCCCTAAGTCCCCAAGGCATCTCTACAGCCTCTACATAGGCTTGATGCTCTGTGCATTACCCTGCATGACCACATGTTGTCACTGTTCCTCTATGAGAGAAATGCTCTGTGCATTACCCTGCATGTCGACATGGAATCACTGTTGCTCCATGCAGGAAATGCTCTGTGCATTTCCCTGCATGGCCACATGGTGTCACTGTTGCTCCATGCAGGAAATGCTCTGTGCATTACCCTGCATGACCACACGGTGTCACGCTTGCTCCATGCAGGAAAAGCTCTGTGCATTACCCTGTGTGGCCACACGGTATCACTCTTGCTCCATGCAGGAAATGCTCTGTGCATTACCTTTTGTGACCACACGGTGTCACTCTTGCTCCATGCAGGAAATACTCTGTGCATTACCCTGTGTGGCCACATGGTGTCACGGTTGCTCCACAGGGGAAATGCTCTGGGCATTACCCTGCATGGCCACACGGTGTTACTGTTGCTCCATGCGCGAAATGCTCTGGGGATTACTGTGATGGAGTGGGGACTGTCTGTGTGGGGACTGGGAGAGCAGCGGGTGACTTTAGGTGAGGGACAGGACCTAAGCCTGTAACTTAAGCTAGGCAGCGGGGAGGGGTTCAGCACCTTTGCCCAGGAAGCTGAATAAAGGAAGGGGCTGGCTGGAGGGAGTTAGTTCAGTTTTGGTTTGGAGCCGGGTTGTTGGAATTCAGGGAATCCCAAACTGGGAACTAAGCTTCCTGAACCCCCAGAAGGACTCGATTGAGGGGTCCTGGTTGTGCCCAAAAGCCCTGCTGTATCCTTCGTTCCTGTTGGCCAAAAAAACCTTCTGTTTTACTGGCTGGCTGAGTCACTGTGTGTCCCAGGAAGAGGGGTGCATGGCCAGATTCCACCACACTACGTGACACCCCCTAAGTCCCTCTGGGACCCCTGCAGCCTGGACGTATGTATCTATGCTCACCACAACCCCTAAGCCATCCAGGGACCTCTCCAGCCCTGACGTAGATATTTGTGCCCCTCATGAAGCCCCTAATGCCCACCAGAATGTCTGCAGCCTGGACGTAGCTATTTGTGCCCCCCATGACCCCTAAGCCCCCCAGGGATCTCTACAGTCTCTACATAGGCGTGATGCTCTGTGCATTACCCTGCATGGCCACATGTTGTCACTGTTCCTCTATGAGAGAAATGCTCTGTGCATTACCCTGCGTGGCCACATGGAATCACTGTTGCTCCATCCAGGAAATACTCTGTGCATTTCTCTGCATGGCCACATGGTGTCACTGTTGCTCCATGCAGGAAATGCTCTGTCCATTACCTGGTGTGGTCACAAGGCGTCAATGTTGCTCCATATGGGAAATGTTCTGTGCGTTACCGTGCGTGGCCACAAGGTGTCACAGTTGCTCCATATGGGAAATGCTCTGTGCATTACCCAGTGTGGACACACGGTGTCACTGTGGCTCCATGCGGGAAATGCTCTGGGCATTACTGTGATGGAGTAGGGACTGTCATGTGTGGGGGATGGGAGAGCAGGGGGTGACTTTAGGACCGGACACGTGCTCAGCCTGTAACCTGAGCTAGGCGGGGGGAGGGGTCAGCACCTTTGCCCGGGAAGCTGGACACAGCAAATGGCCAGCTGGAGGGAGTTGGGTTAGTTCAGTTTCGGTTTTGGTCTGGGTGGTTGGAATTCAGGGATTCCCAAACTGGGAACTAAGTTTCCTGAACCCCTAGAAGGACTTGATTGTGGGGTCCTGCTTGTGCCTCCAAGCTCTGCTGTATCCTTCGCTCCTGTTGTCCAATAAACCTTCTGTTTTACTGGCTGGCTGAGAGTCACTGTGAGTCCCAGGAAGAGGGGTGCAGGACCGGACTCCCCCACACTCCGTGACAGACCCTAAGCCCCTCTGAGACCCCTGTAGCCTGGACGTAGGTATCTGTGCCTCCCACCAAACACCTAAGACACTCAGAGATCACTCCAGCCTGAACTTAGGTATCTGTGCCCCCCACAAACCCCCTAAGCCCCCGAGGGACCTATACAGCCAGAACATTGGTATCTGTACCCCATATAGACTCCATAAGCCCCTTGCGACACTCCAGTGTGCACGTAGGTATATGTGCCCCTCAGAAACCCTCTAAGCCCCCAGGAACCCCTACAGCCTGGACATAGGTATTTGCACTCCCACAACCCCTCTAACCCCCCCCTCCCGGGACATCTGCAATCTGGACGTAGATATCTGTGCCCCTCACGAAACCTCTAACCCCCCCTGGGAACGATACAGCCTGGACATACGTATCTGTGCCCACTCGAACCCCTAAAACCCACTGGTACCCCTACAGCCTGGACATCATAGGTGTCTTTGGCCCCCACAAATCCCCTAAGACTCCCAGGATGCCTCCAGCCTGGACGTAGGTATCTTTGCCCCCCACTAACCTCCTAAGCCCCCCTGGTAACCCTACAGCCTGGATGTAGGAATATGTGCCCCCCACGAACCCTCTAAGCCCCCATGGGACCCCTAGAGCATGGAGATTGGTATCTGTGTCCCCCCCAAACTCTCTAAGCCCCCCAGGGACCGCTATGGCCTGGACATAGGTATCTGTGCACCCCAAGGCCCCTAAGATCCCCCGGACCTCTGCAGCCTGGCTGTAGGTGTGACGGTGCTGCCCGTGGGAGCCAGCTCAGCTCACTCAATCAGAGTGAATTGCAAACAAAACAGGGCAGACAAATCCCAAACGCTGCTGGTTATTTCAATACTTAGATTTACCAAGCCAGCACAAAACAGCTTCTGTAGTACCTCACTGGTTACTTAGAAGTTTAAACCACGCAGTTCCCTTAAAGTACCCAGCCTCAGGCCTCCGTCCAGACACACCTGTTAGATATGATGATGATTCCTGAAAATCTTACTTCATCATATAAAAGAAAAGATTCTTCCGATCCCAAAGGATCAGCCACATAACCAGGTTCAATTATAACTTAGATTTTACCTAAAAGACATGCTATAGCCAATTCTTATTAACTAAGCTAAAATTTATTAGAAAAGAAAAGAGAGAGAGTGAGTGTTGGTTAAAAGATTAATAGATATATAGACTTGAATTCAATTTTTGAGGTTCAGATACAAAGTAGACATGAGCTTGTAGTTGCCAAAAGTCCTTTTAGAAATAGTCCATAGGTTATAATCCACTGTCCATATTCAGGGTGGCTCCAGTCAATGACTGGGGATCTCAATCCTTGTGGCTTAAGGTTTCCCCCTCTTGAAACCCAAAGCAGATCTGAGATGAAGAAGGATCGTGTCCCAGGTTCTTAAACATTTCCAGCAGCCTTTCAGCCTGAGAAAACAATAGGCTTAACTCTTCTTCCAAACATCCTGGCAATTAGTACATCCATCAAACAGTTCAGATACAGATTACCACAACCTTCAAAGAGACACAGACAATAATACTATTTCACTCAAGTATCATCATAAATGTTAATATTCTTTTTTTGCTCTTTGAATTAAAACTATAGCAATAGACAAGACTTCTTTGCTGACATCACAAGACCTGAGCAAACACCTCCCCTTCTACCTCTAACACTGCAGACTTGCATTTCAAAGCTCTGTTCATTTACATATCTTGTTAACCAGTTTTTAAGGTTCACCCACGGGTCAGGTCAGTCGGTGAGGTGAGTTAATTAACTCTTTCTGGCCCTGTCACCTTTCAATGAGATATTAGATTATACTTATGTCAGGGACTCTAACCCAGACGGCAAAGTTCGTTGTCTGACCGCGAGAGAGACAGGCAACACCAGCAAGGTCCGATCAAAAGCTCTTTATTGACAAGTGCATGCATCAATAGAGAGCAGCTCGTCTCCAGAGAGAACCAGCCTGCTCTTTACATCTTAGTATAAGCCTATATAGACAGTTCCGTCGCGTCATAAATTATTCACTGGAGCAACCCACCCCCTTCTTCTAACAACTAGAAACTAGACACCTTTAGTATACATGCATGCCTAAAGTTAGAAATGTAGGGGAGTTAAAAACAAACAAAGAACAAAACCAGGGAGGCTGGGAAACTAGGACTCTTATCAGTTCTTCGAAGGAGCTGCCCGAACACAGCACATCTGGTACTATGCCAGGAATGCAGCTTCTCTCTTATCTCACTTTTTCCCAGCGCTTGTGAGACATGCTGCTGCTTCTCAGTGTTTTCCACTCAGGGATTACCCACAAACCTCTGTTAGCCTGACTTTGGTCAGGTTGGCATACCTGGTTTTGTCTGCTATATCTTTATTCAGGCCTAACAATCCCCCCTTTGTCCCTAGAGGACCATAATGGGACTCTTGGGACACATATCCATTTAACAATTGTACGGGGGAGGCTAGTAAACCATGACCCAAGGTCTGAGTGGAGGTCCTTAAAACTAAAAGTGTGATCAAGAGATATAGCATGGAAAACAACAGCAACATTCTTAATAGCTTGTAAATCTTTGTCAATTAAGCCAGAGTGATTAACAGCAAAGCAACATTTTTCCCCAATGCGAGCACAAGCCCCTCTCTAATTCAGCATTCATGGCATTTAGCACACGTCTATTTTGCAAAGTTACTTCTGCTACTTCATCAGTCTTTCGTTGCAACTTTTGGAAAGCGTCTATTAATGCATTAGCTGGTTTTTTTCAAGCTCTGCAGAAATATTTACAACTGCTCTCTTGAGCTTAGCCACCCACAATCCAGGAATGAGTGCACGGACAAAAGAGTGGAATCCTGTTTGTCTGACAACTAAGGGATTGGGGCACTGACTATAAATCAGTTAGGTATACCAAGTGGTCTAATTTCCCAGATGTTTCGGTGAATAATCCAGTCCCATGTGCATCCTCCCCATGGACCCGTCAGGATTCGGTATGTGGAAGCCCACACCCCCCAGTCCAAATGCTTGGAAGGAGCACTGTAAATGTTTACACTTCCACCCAGAAAGTCTTTAGTATATCTCCATGACCACAGATCAGATGGTACTCCTGATGTGTCTGTAAGGGCAGTGGGCCAAGTCTGGTACTCAAGATCACTCCAAATGGCCATCAGCTGGTCATTCAGGAAATTCTGAATCTCCAAACATACTAGATCCCACTGCAATGCCTTCCCAGCCTCAGTGATATTTAATACCATCTTTCCTTGGTGTAGTACTATATTACATTTGTTATTTAACTATTTTCAGGTACTTTTAAAAGGCATTGACATTAATAGCATAGGAGGGGGTTACATTATTAGTCACTGGAATGGTTTCAATACAGGTAAAATTTCCAGTGGCAGAACAAACTCTTCGGGTACTTGTTATTTAAAATCCAATTAGAGAGAGCAATACATGCTGAAGAATTTATCCACAACACAGGGCACAGCCTGTAGAATAAACCCCAAAATCCAATCAATACCACATTCCCAAGCATGGGTCCCACAAATTTTTTCTGCCAGTGTACAATTCTTTGTTTCTTCACCGGGGTCAGTTCTTAATGTCCTTTCTAGTCAGGAATTCCTGGACTTTAGCAATTTCAGTGGAGTGAGTGTTCCTTCTTCTTTCCCAAAACAGTCTTGGTGCAGCATCGTATAGGGGAGAGGTTACTAGCACATCACCCTGTAATGGTTTTGCTTTTTCTAGAAAAATTCAAAGGCACAGTAGATCTGTCAGTGGATAAGGGAGAGGCTACTAGCACTTCACCTTGTACTTTTTCCCTACTGTCCAGAAGGCACAGTGGAGCTAGAAGGTGAAATAGGCTAATCATCAGTAGGAGAATTCTCCCAATGTGGAGGGGTCTTTTTGCAGTGAGAATCTTGGGTCCAAGCAGTCAGTCTTTGGTACTTCACAGCGGTGTTGGTAGTCATCAGGACTTAAGGGCCTTTCCAGCATGGAGCCAAGGCAGTCTTTCGTTGGTGGACCTTTACATCAATCCCGTCTCCTGGTTCCAAGGAGTGGCAGGGCTGCTAGGGTCTTTGGGTAGCGCTTCCTTACCTGTGAGAAAAAAAACTTAACACATTTCATTAGTGCCTGGCAGTGTTTTTCAGATCTCATAGCTGCATGGGCAAATTCAAGCCCTCCTTTTCCTGGTTGTTAACCAAGTCTTAACTGTGAGCAGTGTCCTTGAATGGAGTCGGTGTCTTATCTATAGCCTGAGCTTGCTATTTTATTTTATTTTATTTTATTTTTTCAGTTAATTCATTCTGTTCTTTGTGCTTCTTCCCTTCTTGGCTTCTTTTAACATGCAAAGGAAACTTTCACTTTTTACTCATACACCTTTTTCCCAACAATGAACACCTACACATTGTCATTATACAGTACATTAGTCTTATTATTTAATATATGCCACACACACTCTTTTACTAAAATAACCTTATTACAGAGCTTTCGAGCAACAAGCCAGGACAAGCACACCCACTTTGAGGAGTTCACTCAATACAACCTCTAGTCCAATAGCCTTCCACCATCCCCAGCCCTCTGGCTAGAAATCTGAGGTAGCCAGAAAGATCCCATGTACAATATGGGGAGTGGGATAACTTTTCATGTCCTTGCTTTCAAAGACTGTTGGTATGCAAATTTTAACAACAATTTTTGCAATTAACAATTTGACCAATAAACTTTCTTTTCCTTACTTAAGGAATGCATTAGACTTTAGTATATCACATTCTCCTGATTTACCTAAACACTTTGTATTCCAAGTTGAACAAAACAAGTATCTGCATTTTAATTTAAACTTTTTGTTTGCTTTTAAACTAGATTATTTTATAAAAATATTAAACACAAAAATTCCGGCCACAAGACAAACACCACAAGACAGAACATAGAACACAAAACATAATTTCTATTGTGCCAGTAAATGCATGGTACGTTGAATGCTGTTTAGCTGGCACCAGTTTTCTCTGATTATCTGAAAGACAAAAAAACAGAGGTCTTCCCCTACTGGGCAGACAATCATTGCTTAAAATAGACAAATACCCTTGTTGATTTCAGGAAAAACAGAGGAATTATCCCATATTTTATGTGTTTCATAGGCAGCCCAGGTTTCAGTGGCTCCTACCTTATCAGTTAGATAATTTGCATGAATACACATGCTTTCTGGCTTGCTTTTTACTTTTAACTCTTGCTTTCAAACACTGAAAGAAAACATCACTACTTATAGTGCCCTTACAGCCTAATAAAATTTCAATTACATAGCACTATATACATTCTTCAGCTAATTTAACTAAATTCTAAATGATTGCAATTAACAATATCTTTGCCTCAATTTATTTACAAACATTTCAAAGACACCAAGAACTTTCCTCTTCAGCATTTTTGCAAAGTTCAACTGCTGTTTCCTCCAGCAACTACAGAGTTAACTTCTCACTCTCCCTTAAATCACTTGCTTGTCTCCCAACAGCCACTTTTATCAACTCAAATCACCATTCCAAGTAAGTTCTGGGTATTTGAAATCCCCATGCTTACACTTACTTACTCCTTCCTTCCACTACACCCTTAAAGTTTTCCAACCTGTTTTCCAATCTCTCTGTCTGTTGCCTGCCCGCCTGGGCCCGATCCTGCTTTTCTCACTGAACCGTCCCTTCCATAGGCACCAACTTCTTCCACTACCAGTTTAGCTAGGAGGGTGGGCTTCTCAACTAGCCCCCCACCCCTCCTGGTCTCTTCCCTTAAACATTCTTACTCACAAGACTACCCGAGTCCTCCTTCATGAGGCTTGCCACCTAGACGAAGACACATGGCCCATTGGGCAAAGGCCATTTACTTAACATATAATTTGAAGGACTACTCTTAGAGGGTTTACCCAGAGACTCATTCATCTGTTTGACACTTAAACAGAAAAGAGAATTACACAGAGAGCAGAGGGAATTACAGTCTAAGCCAGACTTTCCCACTTCTATACACTGACCGCTACAGGGGACAGGACAGAAGGATCTCAATTTAACCTCAGAGCTGTCTCGTACACATGGCTTCCACTCCGAGGAATTACGAACAAGAGGTTCAGTTCCACCCACACTCCTAACACCCAAATGAACAGAGAAAAAAAACAACAACAGTAACTGGTTAAATAGAACAGAACCAGAACCAAATAGTGTTTCCTTATCCTATTAGGACTCACTTTTACTCGTGCAGTTCTCAGCATATAACACCAACAGTACCAAGCAAAGCAAACACAAAATAACAAGGGTAAAACAAATAGATGGTGTAAATTCTGCAGGGCTCCCCTCTTCTTAATTGCTCACCAAACTGTGACAAATTTCTGTTACCAATCTATCCCTCATGTCAGATGATCAGGCTGACACTACAGGATCGTTGGGGGAAGATAAAGAAAACACACCATATAACTGAATTTTAAAGCTTCATTAATAAAATAATAAAACAACAACGGAGAGTGTTGGGAACGCTCCCACATCACTCAGGAAAATATTAATGCCCCAAGCCCGAAGCTCCTTTCATACTTACACACGTACGTCCAGACTGGCCACTTCTGTGTATAATGTTCAGAGGAGGGGGAGAGGTGGAAGGGAGATTATCCTGTATACAGCTTGTCCAGAATTTCCAACATGCTTCTGCTCTTGGGAGGGCTGTTCTTTTACACCCTGGAATCTCCTGCGGCGTCTCTTTCAGAGATTCCAGTCCAGGTCGGCTGCCTGTGGCTTCTTTGGTGTCACCAAGCCACACCGACTCCAGGGTCACAAAGGCACACTGTTGGATCTTACTGGACAGTTAAGCTTTGCAAATGTAATTTCAGTTCTGTAACTTGTATTTCCTTTGCTTCGCCTCTGTCAATATTTTTTCCTTCACAGCCAGCTGGGGCCGAAAGCAGCCCCTCCCTGCACCAAGCACAGTCCGCTCCGATTCCTGACCCTGAACGCAGAGCACCCCCCTCCTTCCATCCCGGGGCCAAGATGATTTTTAAATTAACCCGTTCCTTATGTCTTTTTCTTTCTTTTTCTCTTTCCCATTAAACATTCTAGTAGCAATGCTAACTACTTCAGACAAACTTTTCCCTTGCGTACCATCTGGATGCTTTCTAAATCTTTTTGCAATATCCTTTGCACATTGTGACATGAAAACCATTTTAACCATCTCCTTTCCATGATCAGTTTCAGGATTTAAATTCCCACGCTTTTTAACTTCACAGATCAGTCGAGCACAAAAGTCAGAGAGGTGCTTATCTGGATGCTGAACACAAGCACTCACCTTGCTCCAATTTGGAGTAGCCTCCCCTGCATCTCTAATACCATTCAAAACAGCTTTTAAAAATCCATCCAACTTTGTCTTTTGAGCTGGATTATTGGGATTCCAGTTAGGGTCAGTAATTAGCCAAGGTGCATTCAAATGAGCTGCAGATTTTTCTTTTACTTTTTGTCTTTCATCTTCTGTCATGAGAGTATCTAATAACTGATTTACATTTGCCCAAGTGGGCACATGAGTGAAAAAGATTGTGCAGAACATTCTTTCCACTGCCTCAGGATTGTCTCATAAGTGAGGCATAGTGCACTGCCAGTTAAACAAATTTGAAGTTGCAAACAGGGTATGGGTAAAACCATCTCATGTTCCCCAGCAACCAGTAGAACCAGATAAGTTCTCAATGAGGCTTGTAATATCAGAGGTGTCTCAGAAACATTCTCTCTCATGGAGTTAAGTAACCTAGTGGGGTTCCACAAGGGCAAGGACAAGGGCTGCTGTAATATTGGGGGTGTTTGAAAAGCAGCCCCTGACCAAGTTTGCAAAAGGCTGGCTGGAGGCTGCACAGAGGGGGTGAGGCTGCCTGATTCCTCTGAAGATGAGGGAACATCACTCTGAGCTCCCCCTTGATTCTCCTCTGTCCCTGAACTGTCCCTAACCTGCTTTTGAATCCTTGCACTCCATCAGACGGGGAAGAACAGGAACAAAATTGTCCTCCTCCCGGTGCGGCTCTGGTGCATATGGTGGGTGATTTTTTTACAAGAGCTCTCCATACAAACAGCTTCAAAAGCTACCCATCCCTCCATGGGTTTATAATTATACCATACAAACAAGTAATCCATTTGTCTCGGCCTAAGATCAACCAAAATATCCCTTAAGGAGTTCCTCCTATCTGTGGAAAAGGTTTCAACCACCGGCCAGTCTCTAGTTGGGGACAAATGAAAGGTAAATGAGGAGACACTTACATCTCAACCATTAGATAAGATGCTTCAATCTGAGCTAAGTCGTTGCTACTATTAACAATTTCAAAATAAAAAAATACAAATAAAATAGATGATTTCAGCTAATCTATTATGTCATAATCTGGGAAACTTCATATTATGCACTACTTCTAGTGACACTCCCAAATGGATCCGCATCCTTCACCCACCATGAGGTAGGTAAGAGCGGATCATTATTATCCCTACTTGAAAGAGGGAGAAGCTCAGGCTGAGAAAGGAGAATTGACTTGTCTTAGGTCACACAGCCCGTCAGAGGCAGTGTTGGGAATAGGACCGAAGAGCCCTGATTTTCAAACAAACCATCGGATCTTGAATTTCAGACATTGAATGACCTGAATACTGTGCTCTCAGATGAGCTCCAGACCAACAACAGTGACAGTAATTATTCAGCAAGTATTTGAGGAGAACTGCAATATTAGAGGGAATCATCAACTGCTCAGAGACAATTAATGCAGAGAAGCAGCAAAATTAATCAAAGATAGAACTGGTTCTGACTTATTTACTTGATCTTAAAAGAGAACAACAAGGACCTGAGTCTCCTCCCTGTCAATATCCCCCTGCTCAACCAATCAGGGTAGAGACGGAGGACGGGAGGCTGAGGGTTCTCACCAGAGAGCCCAAAGGATGGCCCAGGTCACCGGTGGGGATCAGCTGCCCCGAGCACTATTTCAGTCCCACATTTTTGGGTGGACCTTCCATAGTGGGAGCTGCAGAGGACTTCCCTGCAACACACACACACACACCTCCGTCCTGTTGTTGGGAAGGGAACAGGAGAAAGGACAAAAGAAGCAAGAGAAGAAGAGGAGGGAGGGATGGAGGAAGAGGTGAAACAAAAAGGACAAACCCTAATGTCTCCAGCGATTCTAAGGGACAAAATCCCAGGTGCGCAATAAAATTCTGCCTCCTTAAGCTCGTGTTTTCCATGCCTAGAATTCACTTGTCACCAGATAGATCAGACTGAACAGGTTTCAAACCTCCAGGAGGCTCTTACCTTCTAAACAGGGACGGCTGTTTTCTAGTAAAATCACTACAAGGGAAGGAGGAAACTCGAAAGAGGTTCCTCCTGGCGCTCACGTCCATGACCCCAAATAATCTCTCAGTCCTCAAAGAGAGACCTGGAGAAGGAAACGTGCTGAAGCAAAGCCACAGAGGTCTCTGAGGTTTCCCTGGCCCCTCGCCCCTGTCCTGCCTGGCTGATGTCAGCATCTCTCTGTGAGGTCACCACCTCCCCACCACCTTTGACCAATAGTCTGAGGTCCTGCAAACGGCCTTTGTGATGTCACTGCCACACCCCTCCCTTGCTGGGCTAATGTCCTGCCCCTGGCCAGGCACTTTGGAGGTTTGAGCTACTCCCTGTGGATCACCCCACTCAAGGAGCGTTCGTTCTAGGCAGCAAGCCGGCTAGACAGGAAAACATCAGACGCTGCTCCCAATGCTACACTCAGTTTTTCAGAAATTAGTCGACTTCATGGTCAGAAGACACCATTAGAGCATCTAACCTGCATATCACAGGCCTCCTCTATGACATAACAGCTACTTTGGGGGCAAACACATTCCAGAAAGGCATCTAGTCTTCATTAAATGACATCAGGAGATGGTGAATCCACCACTTTCCTTGGTAGCTTGCTCCTGTGGTGAATCATCCTCGCTGTTGACTATTGTGCCTCAGTTGTAATATGAATTTGTCTCTTTTCACTTTCCAGCCATTGGGTCTTGTTATGCCTTTCTCTGCTCCATTCAAGAGCCCGTAAATACTCAATCTTTTCTCTCCATTAAGGCCCTTCAACATTTCAATGAAATCACCTTTCAATTTCTTTTGATAAGCTAAACAGGTTGAGCTCTTTCAATAGCTCACTGGAAGGCATTTTTCTCCAGCCCTCAGAACATTTGGTGGCTCTTTGCTGCCCTAGCTCCAATTTCACAACATCTTTTTCAAATGAGGATACCAGAACTGGAGGCAGTATAAAGGTTGTATAAAGGTAAAATTAAATAGGTTGCAGAGGAGTTTTTTTTTAATTTCGGCTTTTGTTGCTAAAAATTTTGTCTCTCTGCAGTGAGAAAAAACACTCCCCGAATGCCAAAATTTGAGCCATGAAAAGCGGCAGTGTGAACAGCGCATCATAAGTGGAGCTGTGCTCCGGTGACAAAGCTCCTGCCCCTCATTGGAGGTAGTTTGGCTTTGTTGCCGGGGAAGCTCTCTCTCAGCGATAAGGACGGCCACACAGCGCACCTTACAATGGCAGGGTTAGAGTGGCACAGCTGCACCGTGGTAAGGTGCGCGGTGTAGACACAGCCTCAGAGCTGGGGAAAGCCGACAGGCGCTGAGGAGCACAGGGTTCAGACAGAGACATCCGTTAGGAGAGGAACTATTCACAGGGATTCTCTATAGCCTAGTAAGGTGGAGAGGATGGAAGATGACAATGTACAGGTAGGTTCTGATGAGAAACAGTGAAATGAAAGAGTCTCCCTCAATTACATCATGTAATAGCAGACAGCTAAAATGGGACACGTTTTAGAAGTGCTTAAATACAAACGCTAAACGTCTAAGTACTAAGACTGGTGAATTTGAGTGCCTGGTATTGAGTGATGATATTGATAGAATAGGCATCACAGAAACCCTTGCATCCCCTCCTGCACCCACATGGGGAGACTGACCTGTGAGCATAGAGCAGCTGGCATTGCTGCCCCCCACTCCTCCCTGGAACGCTGCTCATCTGAGCACCCCTAGGGGCTGTGGGATGTGGGGGCAAGAAGTGAGATCATCCGAGCTCCCTGCATCCAGGTCACTTTCCTCAGCCGGGCTGCATAGCGGGAGGGCAGAGAGCAGCAGCTTCTGATGCTCCCCTCACAGCACAGCCCAAGTGGGAAAAGTGACCAGGACGCATGGAGCACATAGGGTTGCTCCTTACTCCCCTCAAACCTCTATGGACCCATGGAGGAGCATTGGGGCAGGGGAGAGCAGTGAGCACCTTTGCACTGCCACACGGTGCCCTTTGACCCCTGGAGCCCTGGGCGGCTATCGGGGGGCACCACCCCTAAGGCCGGCCAGGCTCCCCAGAACGAGCAGCAGAAAACACAGAGACTGGCCACACACTGAGCAGTGGTAGCCTAGGCGGCTCGTAATGGAGGCTCAGGGGGGAGGGGTGTCATAACATTTTTTCCAGATTTGGACCTTAGCGTCCAAAATATGGGTGTTAGCATGAAAACCTCTAAGCTTAGTTACCAGCTTGGACCTGGTAAAGCTGCCACCAGCCAGGGATTTATACAGTGCCTGGCTCACTGTGGTCTCCCCAAAACCTTCCCCGGAGGACCCCCAGACTCAGATGCCTTGAGTCTCACAACAAAGGGGAATAAACCATTTCCCTTCCCCCTCCTCCCCTCCAGGTGTTCCCTCCCTGGGTTCCTGGAGAGATATACAGAAGCAAGCTCCGTGAATCTAAACAGAGGGACTACCCCCTCCCTGTTTCCAGTCCTGGAAATAGAAGTACCAAGATAGCTAATCTCTCTTCCTCCTTACCCAGAGGGTATGCAAAGTCAGGCTAGTAAATCTATCACAACGAGATTTTCCTCCTGACTTCTTCCTCCCACCAATTCCCTGGTGAGCTGCAGACTCAATTCCCTGGAGTCCCCACTAAAGAAAAAATCCAACAGGTCTTAAAAAGAAAGCTTTATATAAAAAGAAAGAAAAGGACATAAAAATGGTCTCTCTGTATTAAGGTGACAAATACAGGGTTATTTGCTTAAAAGAAAAAAATGAATAAACAGCCTTATCCAAAAAGAATACAATTTAAACATTCCAGCAACTACACACATGTAAATACAAAAAAAAACCAATATAAACTTATTGTCTTATTATCTTTGTACTTACAACTTGGAAACAGAAGATTAGAAAGGCAGGAGATAGAAAAATCACTCTCATAGCCGAGACGCCACAGACACAAGACAAAGAACAAAGAACTCACACACAAACTTCCCTCCACCCAGATTTGAAAAAGTCTTGTTTCCTGATTGGTCCTCTGGTCAGGTGTTTTAGGTTACTGGTGTTACCCCTTTATAGGTAAAAGAACATTAACCCTTAGCTATCTGTTTATGACAAGGGGGCTCAGCCTCCCCAAACCTTGCACTGCCAAGGGGACAGTGGGGCCCATGATCAGGGGCCCTGGCCAAGTTAGGTCCCCCTGGAGAAGTCTCCCCTATGTCAGCCCCAGGGCTGGAGGAGCTCCCACTCCCTGCTACAGCCCGGGGGCTGCAGCAGGGGCACAGAGCTTCTCTGGTCTCAGGGCCACAGCGGGGCAGGGGTAAAGGAGTGATAGGGTGGGGCTGGTCGGGGAAGGGGTGGAACAGAAGTGACAGTGGATGGGGCCATAGGTGGAAGGGGGTAGAGCCACAGACAGAAGGTAGGGGCATGGTTCTGGTGCTGGGGCCCCCACACTTGTTCTCCCTTTCCCGGGGGTTTGGCATCACTAGCCCCGGCTTAGCGAGTAGGGTTCAGTGGTCCCCATAATATGGGTTGCGACTCCTAGGGGGACACAGAGGAACATTCATGGGGGCACCTCAGGACCTGAGCCAGCCCACATAGAGGGCAGGGAGGGAGCACCACTCTGCCACAGCTCTTCCCCAAACCCACCCTCAGCCTGAGACTCTGGCTCCCAGCCCGGCGTCGACCCCTTTACCCCTGTCCGCACCCCTCACCCCAGCAAGCAACAGCCCCACTCCTCCCAGCCCCGGTTCTTGACCGTGGCTTCCGAGGGGCCACAGCCATGGCTAAGAGGGCACAATGTGAAATGTTTGGGGACCACTGGTTTAGGGTGACGTCCTCAATCACTTCTCTGCAGTCCAATAAAAGCTATTCCTCACTCAACTACCCCTCCATCAGGACGGACTAGGTATGTTCTGCTGCCATTCACTCATACAGGAAGGAGAATAACATTTCATTCCACTCAATCCTAAAGTGATTTGTAACCCAAGACCATCCCAAACTGGTCATTTTGGGGAAGCGGCACCATCATGCTGCATAGCTAGGCAGAGTAGGTGTGTCTATGCAAACACGGTCTGTTCCTGAAGTCTTTCCCCAGCTCCTCACTAGGTGAGAGAGGGGAGCTCATTCAGACCCTGCTTTCGCTTAGTACTTAAAAACTCCTTAGTGTCCCTATCTCTGCCGGCCTTAGATTTCTCCTCCTGTCCGTTTTTTGACAGCTCAGATGAGGTGACCGAATGGTTAAGGTGATGGACTGCTACCCCATTATGCTCTGCCTGCATGGGTTCAAATCCCATTCTCATCAGAGGCATTTAGTCTTCACCCTCCTTTATAGACAACCATCTCCCCCTTTGGTACAATAACAGATCAAACAATGTTGCTTGTGTTACCCAAAATTGGGTCAGTTAGTAAGCTTAGAGAGAACTAATAATGTCCCTCCCCCCCCGGAGTTTGGCAGAAAGCAGCACATTTATTAGCTTGATAGCTAAGCTCAAAAGAAGGGATGGGAGAGGGTGTCACACTCATACTCAAGCTCCCAGGACAGGCCTGGCAGTGGAAATGTCAGGATCCTTTAAGGTAAGTGTCCCACAGCGCAGCGATGGACGGTGCGATGAAGATCAGTCTCCCTGAGGTGCAATAGAATGTAACACAGCGAACCACTGGCCAGATGGGCCGGGTGAAGGGCATTCACTGGAGGTACAAAGGAGAGTGGGAAAGCCACTTCACAGGCATTCAAAGCGGGAAAGGACACAAGCTGGGGGAGTTTAACAGACCTTTTGAGCATACAGGTTATACAGAGCATACAGATCACTGCTGCTCCTACAACATGATAAGTTCTCAAGCAGCATGTTTCTTGCTTTGCCCATCTGTCAATTTTGATGATTATTGATGGAAATATTTTGCCATTGGGTTGTGTGTTTACACAGAAATTGACATTTACTAACAAATACACAATCCTTCCAAGCCTGCCTAGTCTGCAGTTGATGGGTTTAGAGGGACACATTCACTCTTCCAGGTCCCCATTCCAGGCCTGTGCTCTCCAGGTTGTCAACTTCCCGCACTGCTGGGATCCTTCCTTCATCTCCCCCCAAACCACTGCCCCACCCCCACTTCTGTGGTCCCCTCCCTACACTGTCTAACTCCACTGCTGGCAGGATCCCTTCCTGTTCCTTTCATTTCCTGCCTCCACTCTGGGCAAAAGCTCTGCACTCTTCCCACACCAGAAGTTGAACCCAGGCCACCTGGGTGAAAACCAGGAATCCTGACCACTAGCCCATATGGGACTATTGTTGCATCTGACTAAGTGGGTATTCACCCACGACAGCTCATGCTCCAATACGTCTGTTAGTCTAGAAGGTGCCACCGGATTCTTGGCTGCTATTATTACTACAACTCAGGCCTTGGCTACACTGGAAAGTTACAGTGCAGGTGGTGGCTTTACAGCGCTGTAACTTACTCCCCGTTCACACTGGCAAGGCACATACAGCGCTGTATCTCCCTGGCTACAGTGCTGCATGTGCTCCACCTCGACCAGAGGAATAAAGAGAACAGAGCTGGTGATGCAGCGCTGGGGTGCCAGTGTAAACAGTGATTAATCTTACTACGCTGTCACTGACCTCCGGAACCTTCCCATAATGCTTTTAAGTAGAGATAACGCTCTTTGTTTTGGTGTGATGCCTCTGTTTGCTTTGCTGTGAGCTCAAGGCTCCCGGAGCTGCTTATCTGAAAACCAAACACAGTTACTGTTTGCAGTGAATGAGCAGAGGCAGGGGGATCCCTTTGGAACACCCACAGCTGGTGTTTGCTTGAGGAGAGAAGCAGCCGGGTGGGCACGGGGGGGGGTCTGTTTTGGATCAGCGGCTTATCTGGTCTGTGAGAAAAAAAACAAAGGCGGCTATTTGCATTTAGTGAATGAGAGAGGGGTGGGGGAGGAGGCTTGAACTTGCCAGGCAGGGAGCTGACACAGTGTCAGGTCCAAAAATCCACTCGCTCTGTCTCCCCCACGCTCCGTGTCACACTCCACCCCACCCTCCTCTTTTGAAAAGCACATTGCAGCTACTTGAATGCTGGGATAGCTGCCCATAATGCACCACTCCCAACAGCGCTGCAAATGTGGCCATGACAGAGTGTTGGTAGCTGTCAGTGTGTCCACACTGCAGCGCTTTCCCTAAACAGCTGTAGGAAGACAGCTTTAACTCCCAGCGCTGGACAGCTGCAAGTGTAGCCAAACCCTCTCTAAGCCGACCCCTTATGAGAACAGCAGGGACTAGCATGACTAGATGTCCCGATTTTTGGGTCTTTTTCTTATATAGGTGCCTATTAACCCCACCCCCATCCCAATTTTTCACATTTGCTGTTGGATCACCCTAGCTGGGGTTGCACACAGGGCTGCATTAACCTTCAGGTGCTGAGGTTTCCCTCTCTCCATTCCCAGAGCCTGTGATCAGGAAACAGACATCAGGGCTCCCAGGTGCTGCACAGACCATGACTGAGATCAGACCCCATATTATGCAAGGTGCTGTACAAACCCTGGGCAACACTGAGACACCCAGGAGGTTCCCCTCAATTTCCCTGAGCCTCTGCTGCCCAACTTCTTCTGAATCCCTCTGGCTCACCCCCCCCCCAAAAAAACCCACCTTTCCAAACAGTCCTTCTTTCCTTGCCCCCTGATTCTGGTTTCACACCCTGGGACCATCTCCTCTCTTTGTCTCTCCCCCTCCAGGTGAAGCAGAGATGGAGGCAACTTCAGTCACTGGAGTCAGCCTCAGCGAGCACTGCAGCTGGCCCCGGGGGAGCGGGGGTGTTTGCAGACACAGGAAGGGAGCAGGGGGTGCTGGGAAGAAGGCGGCAGGAGAACAAAGCTCAGAGACCCAACATGGGGAAATTCCAGGGGGCGGGGCTCTGACACATCCCAGGTGCGGGCAGCTCCTGGGGGCGGGGCTCTGGCTCAGCTCAGGGGCGGGGCAGCTCCTCGGGGCGGGGCTCCAGCACAGAGCGGGGGCGGAGCAGCTCCTGGGGGCGGGGCTCTGGCACAGCCCATGGGCAGGGCAGCTCCTGGGGGCGGGGCTCTGGCACAACCCATGGGCAGGGCAGCTCCTGGGGGCGGGGCTCTGGCACATTGTGACGCGGAGCCCGGGCTGAACAGCTGCTTCCTGGTTCTCCACGTGCTGCCAGCAGCGCTGGAGCTGCCGGAGCCGCAGCGGAGCCGCTGTTCTCAGCTGCAGCCAGGATCTGCCCCCAGCCCTGCTGGGATCCAGGTGGGGACAAAGACTGGGCCCCGGGGGGTCCCCTTGGTGTGGCTGGCGGGGGCGGGAGGGGAGAAGCCGGAGCTGCAGGCGGGGGAAGGGCGGTGGGACATTGTGACCCGGAGCCCCCGGGGAATGAGAGGCGCTGGGGGGCAGGAAAGTGACTCTGCCCCAGGGAGCCTGGGAGAAGCCTTGAAGGCACCTCGGCCCCAGTGGAGCTACAGGAGGATCCGTCCGCCCGCCCCGCTGGGATGGGGGGGCCGGGGCCCGGCCGTCGTGTGGGGGGGAGGGGCGGACCCCGGGCCCGGCGGGGGGGGGGCGGTGTATTAAATCCCTCTCCATAGCAATGTGCTACTCCCGGGCACTGCCCATGCCCAGTAACAGCCGCTGAAGCCGCTGCCCTTCCCCCTGCCCGGACCAGCCGTAAAGTTCCGCCGGTCGCTGGGGGCGGGGCTGGAGCGGGGCGGGGGAGTAACAGGGAGCGTGGGAGGGGCGGGCGCAGAGCAGGAAATTGATGGGCAGGGGGGGTCAGGCAGCTGGAGGCAGGGTTCGTGGGGGGCTAAAGGGCACAATCCGGGCTGGAGGGAGGAGCAGGAGTTAAGCTCAGGGGGAGGCGCTGGCAGAGCCCCCCCCTTTGGTGTGAGGGCGGAGGTGTCGAGGGGGGAGGAGAAGCCAGAGTTGCAGGTGGGGGAGGTCACTGGGGTGGGGGTGTAGATCTGTCTCTGTGCAGCCAGGACATTCCCGGGGTGGGAGGGAGGTGAGTTAACTGGATCCTGTCCCAGTTTTTGCCACTTCCTCCCACACACACATTCTCTCAAGATTTCCCCTTTTCTCTCTCATTATCACACGTGGCTATAAAATCCAGGGAGATTCTCCTCCCCTCCCCAAAGATCAGCTCTCTAATTGCCTCTGATTTTCCCTTTTCTCTCCATACTTCTCAAATGTCAATTTAAAATCTCTCCGATGGGGGGTGGATTTTCCCACCCATTTTATCTGCAGCGATTTGTCCTTGTTTGGGTGGGAAATTGTTGCCCTGGGTCATTCCCCAGAACATGGCTCCCACTGGAGTGGGATGGGATGAGGTTCCCGTTCTCTGCCAGGGCAGGGAGGGAAGGGAGGAGCACATCCCCCATGGAGACTGCCCAGACCCCATTTCCCAATTCCCCTGCGGCCCCCTTCCATTGTCCAGGGAGCCTTCCAGCTCTCCACCCCGCCCTTAAATCAGCTCCTCAAAGGGCTCTGAGCTGCTCACGTGAATGGTTGCCCCGTGGCCGGGGGGGACCATCACATTCTGTTTATGTATTGGACAGTCATATAAAATCCAGTCCAACAGTCCCCCTTTTCCACTAGTTATTTAATAGCAACATCAAATCCCCTCCGATCTTGGTGGTTTTCTCTCATGTTATCAAATGTCGTTTGTGACAGGGTTCTCTCTGCGTGTCTCAAAGATTGATATAAAATACCCCAAACATTTGCCCCACTTCTCTCTAGTTGTTTTATTTCTAATTGAATATGATGGGTTGTTTCCCAATGTGCTAAGATGCAGCCGCCTCTGGGGTGGATCCATGGTGGCCATTATTTGCTAGTGACAGCCCGTGGATCTTTCTTGCCCTCCAGGCCTTCCATTCTCCTGTTAAAGAAGCACTCCCCAGGCTCCGTCTGCCTGTGTGACTGGCCAGCAGGAGGTGGTGTTAACTTTCTAGCCACTTCTCACACTCTGTGAGGTAACACTTGCAGGGGCAGGGAAGGTGTCTGTGTGGGGAGATTGCAGCTGAAGGGGCATTGTGGTAGAGGGAGGCCTCTGGGTAGAGGTGAGTAAACAATAGATGGGATCTAGCTTGGTGTTACTAAGGCTTTTGACACAGTCCCATAGGACATTCTCAGTATCAGTCAGTGGCTAGTAGGGGGGTGATGGATATGCTGGGAGAGATAAGGGGCTCTCTCTTCATCCCCTCACCCTGGCAATTGCTGGATACTCTGAGCCAGGTCGAGGTGGGACTCTCCTGACTATGATCCACCCAGAGCTTCCATTTGATTCACTCTTCTCTGCCACAAATAGTGGGGCTGTGAGTGGGGCAGCAAGTCCTTAGTGTTGGACTCTTACTCTTTCAGGGGCTGGTGACCTTCAAGGAGATGGCTATGTATTTCACCAGGGAAGAGTGGGCTCTGCTGGACCCCACTCAGAGAGCCCTCTACTGGGATGTCATGCAGGAGAACTATTTCCCACCCAAACAAGGACAAATCGCTGCAGATAAAATGGGGCTGATACAGGAGATGGAGCCCCTAGCATTCTCAGAAGCAAACGAGGGAAATGCAGTCCAGCTGCAATCAGTGTAATGTGGGTGCAGAGCTGGTTGAAAGCCAAGACTCCAGGAGCCCTTCTCCATGTTTAGCTGCCCAACGGGGAGGGTGAACCTAGTGGGTCTGGCAGGGATCAGTCCGGTGTCAGGTACTATTCTATATTTTCATGAATGATTTGGAAAATGGAGTGGAGAGCATGCTCCTAAAGTTTACAACTGACACCAAGCACTTTGGAGCACAGGATTGAAATTCAAAACACCCTTAACAAATTGGAGACTTGGTCTTCTTGAGCCAAACTCCATGGTTAGGGCTCTCTCTCTACACTGGGCTGAAGTGAAACCCCAGAGCCAAGCACTCCTCCTGGGCAGTGAGCTCCGACCTTGAATGGTCAGATGCTGCTTAGCACTGTCAGAGCAGCTTTTGCTGGGGGATTCTCCCAGCACTTTCCTATAGCGGGAAGGTATGAAATCCCCATTTGACTGCTGGGGACAGAGCCCGAGAGTGGGGAGCAACTTGCCCAAAGTCCCCAGGAAAAGGAAAACAACTAGCAGAGGAACCAATAGGAAACCCAGCAATGGAACTCAGGAGTCCTGGGGGTGTGCTGTGGTGACCAGATGTCCCAATTTTATAGGGACAGTCTGAATTTTGGGGTCTTATCTAGGATCCCATTACCCCCCACGCCGTCCCGATTTTTCACACTTGCTGTCTGGTCACCCTAGGGTGTGCACATGTGTGGGTCCCAGCTGCTCCCTGCCCCCCTCATTGAAGCAGATGTGCAGGGTTACTGCCCTGGGAAGTGCAGGGCACCAGTGGATGTGGGGTTGGCTGGAGGTAGGGTCTGGCTTTAGGCAGGGCAAGGGCTGCGTGGCTGGCTGGCTTCAGGCAGGGGGGTGCATCAGGGGTTGGCTGGAGACAGGGCAGGGAGGATGCGGCTGGTGCAGGCAGAGCAGAAGGTGCAGGGCTAGCTGGAGACAGAGGCTGACTGCCGGCAGGGCAGGGCAGGGGGTGCAGGGCTGGCTGCAGGCAGGGCGTGGGGCAGGGCCGGTGCAAGGAAGTTTCATGCCCTAGGCGAAACTTCCACCTTGCACCCTCCCCCCCGCACCGCTGCCCTGAGGCGCCCCACCCGTGGCAGCTCCCACCTCCACCCTGAGGCTCCCCTCTTGTGGCAACTCTCCTGCTCTGCCCTGCGGCACCCCCGTCGCCCGAGCTCACCCCTGCTCTGAGCACGAGCACCCCGAGCACGCCGTGGCCGCTTCACTTCTCCCACCTCCAAGGCTTGCGGCGCCTAAGCCTGCCAGGCAGTCAAGCACCCTCCTCTGAGCCACAGCAGCCCTGACAGTTGACAATAGAGGCACCTTAACCCCTGAGTTCCTTCAATGTGTCCCCCTCGGGGGTCCAGCTCCGATCACCAGATACACGGGGTATGTCTATACCACCTGCCGAATCGGTGGGCAGCGATCGATCCAGCGGGGGTTGATATATCGCGTCTAGTGTAGATGCAATACATTGAGTGCTCTCCCCTCGCCTGCTGTACTCCAGCTCGGTGAGAGGCGCAGGCAGAGTCTACGGGGAGCTGCAGCAGTCAACTCACCGAGACTGTGACATTATAATTGTTAGGCCTGAATAAAGATATAGCAGACAAAACCAGGTATGCCAACCTGACCAAAGTCAGGCTAACAGAGGTTTGTGGGTAATCCCTGAGTGGAAAACACTGAGAAGCGGCAGCATGTCTCACAAGCGCTGGGAAAAAGTGAGATAAGAGAGAAGCTGCATTCCTGGCATAGTACCAGATGTGCTGTGTTCGGGCAGCTCCTTCGAAGAACTGATAAGAGTCCTAGTTTCCCAGCCTCCTTGTTTTCGCTCCCTGGTTTTGTTCTTTGTTTGTTTTTAACTCCCCTACATTTCTAACTTTAGGCATGCATGTATACTAAAGGTGTCTAGTTTCTAGTTGTTAGAAGAAGGGGGTGGGTTGCTCCAGTGAATAATTTATGACGCGACGGAACTGTCTACATAGGCTTATACTAAGATGTAAAGAGCAGGCTGGTTCTCTCTGGAGACGAGCTGCTCTCTATTGATGCGTGCACTTGTCAATAAAGAGCTTTTGATCGGACCTTGCTGGTGTTACCTGTCTCTCTCGCGGTCAGACAATGAACTTTGCCGTCTGGGTTAGAGTCCCTGACATCTTTGGCGACTCCGCCGGGACTCGTCTGACTCTCCGGCGGGGGATCGGACCCTGAGGCAACGCAGCGCGCATCCTCCAGTTTAGAGGAGCCTTGCCTGGTGATCTGAACTTTGCGTTGGCGATAAGGCGTGTTCTGTGAACCAGCTGAAATTCATGGAAATCCAGCAACGTCCACCTACCCATTGAGTAGGGTCCAGGTTGTCGGGGTTAGAGTCCCTGACTACTTAGGTCTGGGTTAGAGTCCCAGTCCAGGTCTGGGTTAGAGTCCCAGTCCAGGTTTGCACAGGATCCAAGTTGTCTGGGTTAGAGTCCCAGCCTGGGTTTGAGTTTCAGTCCAGGTGTTCAAGTCCCTGGAGAGGTAAGCAAGCGCTCGACGCGGGGAGGTGGGGGTTAGAGTCCATTTACCTAGACCCGGGGAGGAGGGGTTAGAGTCCCTTCATGAAGAGGGGTTAGAGTCCCTTCATTAAAATGAGACAAGTTGGCAGTAAGTGCCCGGGGGATGCCCCGTTGTCTCTGATACTTAGAGATTGGAAAGAGATTTCTGAGACAGCTGATCTAGTTAAATTTAAGATGAGAAATCTGTGTTGGATCCAATGGCCATCATTTACCTTTCATTTGTCCCCAACTAGAGACTGGCCGGTGGGTGAAACCTTTTCCACAGATAGGAGGAACTCCTTAAGGGATATTTTGGTTGATCTTAGGCCGAGACAAATGGATTACTTGTTTGTATGGTATAATTATAAACCCATGGCGGGATGAGTAGCTTTTGAAGCTGTTTGTATGGAGAGCTCTTGTAAAAAAATCACCCACCATATGCACCAGAGCTGCACCGGGAGGAGGACAATTTTGTTCCTGTTCTTCCCCGTCTGATGGAGTGCAAGGATTCAAAAGCAGGTTAGGGACAGTTCAGGGACAGAGGAGAATCAAGGGGGAGCTCAGAGTGATGTTCCCTCATCTTCAGAGGAATCGGGCAGCCTCACCCCCTCTGTGCAGCCTCCAGCCAGCCTTTTGCAAACTTGGTCAGGGACTGCTTTTCAAACACCCCCAATATTACAGCAGCCCTTGTCCTTGCCCTTGTGGACCCCCACTAGGTTACTTAACTCCATGAGAGAGAATGTTTCTGAGACACCTCTGATATTACAAGCCTCATTGAGAACTTATCTGGTTCTACTGGTTGCTGGGGAACATGAGATGGTTTTACCCATACCCTGTTTGCAACTTCAAATTTGTTTAACTGGCAGTGCACTATGCCTCACTTATGAGACAATCCTGAGGCAGTGGAAAGAATGTTCTGCACAATCTTTTTCACTCATGTGCCCACTTGGGCAAATGTAAATCAGTTATTAGATACTCTCATGACAGAAGATGAAAGACAAAAAGTAAAAGAAAAATCTGCAGCTCATTTGAATGCACCTTGGCTAATTACTGACCCTAACTGGAATCCCAATAATCCAGCTCAAAAGACAAAGTTGGATGGATTTTTAAAAGCTGTTTTGAATGGTATTAGAGATGCAGGGGAGGCTACTCCAAATTGGAGGAAGGTGAGTGCTTGTGTTCAGCATCCAGATAAGCACCTCTCTGACTTTTGTGCTCGACTGATTTGTGAAGTTAAAAAGCATGGGAATTTAAATCCTGAAACTGATCATGGAAAGGAGATGGTTAAAATGGTTTTCATGTCACAATGTGCAAAGGATATTGCAAAAAGATTTAGAAAGCATCCAGATGGTACGCAAGGGAAAAGTTTGTCTGAAGTAGTTAGCATTGCTACTAGAATGTTTAATGGGAAAGAGAAAAAGAAAGAAAAAGACATAAGGAACGGGTTAATTTAAAAATCATCTTGGCCCCGGGATGGAAGGAGGGGGGTGCTCTGCGTTTAGGGTCAGGAATCGGCGCGGACTGTGCTTGGTGCAGGGAGGGGCTGCTTTCGGCCCCAGCTGGCTGTGAAGGAAAAAATATAGACAGAGGCGAAGCAAAGGAAATACAAGTTACAGAACTGAAATTACATTTGCAAAGCTTAACTGTCCAGTAAGATCCAACAGTGTGCCTTTGTGACCCTGGAGTCGGTGTGGCTTGGTGACACCAAAGAAGCCACAGGCAGCCGACCTGGACTGGAATCTCTGAAAGAGACGCCGCAGGAGATTCCAGGGTGTAAAAGAACAGCCCTCCCAAGAGCAGAAGCATGTTGGAAATTCTGGACAAGCTGTATACAGGATAATCTCCCTTCCACCTCTCCCCCTCCTCTGAACATTATACACAGAAGTGGCCAGTCTGGACGTACGTGTGTAAGTATGAAAGGAGCTTCGGGCTTGGGGCATTAATATTTTCCTGAGTGATGTGAGAGCGTTCCCAACACTCTCCGTTGTTGTTTTATTATTTTATTAATGAAGCTTTAAAATTCAGTTATATGGTGTGTTTTCTTTATCTTCCCCCAACGATCCTGTAGTGTCAGCCTGATCATCTGACGTGAGGGATAGATTGGTAACAGAAATTTGTCACAGTTTGGTGAGCAATTAAGAAGGGGGGAGCCCTGCAGAATTTGCACCATCTATTTGTTTTACCCTAGTTATTTTGTGTTTGCTTTGCTTGGTACTGTTGGTGTTATATGCTGAGAACTGCATGAGTAAAAGTGAGTCCTAATAGGATAAGGAAACACTATCTGGTTCTGGTTCTGTTCTATTTAACCCGTTACTGTTGTTGTTTTTTTTCTCTGTTCATTTGGGTGTTAGGAGTGTGGGTGGAACTGAACCTCTTGTTCGTAATTCCTCGGAGTGGAAGCCATGTGTGCGAGACAGCTCTGAGGTTAAATTGAGATCCTTCTGTCCTGTCCCCTGTAGCGGTCAGTGTATAGAAGTGGGAAAGTCTGGCTTAGACTGTAATTCCCTCTGCTCTCTGTGTAATTCTCTTTTCTGTTTAAGTGTCAAACAGATGAATGAGTCTCTGGGTAAACCCTCTAAGAGTAGTCCTTCAAATTATATGTTAAGTAAATGGCCTTTGCCCAATGGGCCATGTGTCTTCGTCTACGTGGCAAGCCTCATGAAGGAGGACTCGGGTAGTCTTGTGAGTAAGAATGTTTAAGGGAAGAGACCAGGAGTGGTGGGGGGCTAGTTGAGAAGCCCACCCTCCTAGCTAAACTGGTAGTGGAAGAAGTTGGTGCCTATGGAAGGGACGGTTCAGTGAGAAAAGCAGGATCGGGCCCAGGCGGGCAGGCAACAGACAGAGAGATTGGAAAACAGGTTGGAAAACTTTAAGGGTGTAGTGGAAGGAAGGAGTCAGTAAGTGTAAGCATGGGGATTTCAAATACCCAGAACTTACTTGGAATGGTGATTTGAGTTGATAAAAGTGGCTGTTGGGAGACAAGCAAGTGATTTAAGGGAGAGTGAGAAGTTAACTCTGTAGTTGCTGGAGGAAACAGCAGTTGAACTTTGTAAAAATGCTAAAGAGGAAAGTTCTTGGTGTCTTTGAAATGTTTGTAAATAAATTGAGGCAAAGAAATTGTTAATTGCAATCATTTAGAATTTAGTTAAATTAGCTGAAGAATGTATATAGTGCTATGTAATTGAAATTTTATTAGGCTGTAAGGGCACTATAAGTAGTGATGTTTTCTTTCAGTGTTTGAAAGCAAGAGTTAAAAGTAAAAAGCAAGCCAGAAAGCATCTGTATTCATGCAAATTATCTAACTGATAAGGTAGGAGCCACTGAAACCTGGGCTGCCTATGAAACACATAAAATATGGGATAATTCCTCTGTTTTTCCTGAAATCAACAAGGGTATTTGTCTATTTTAAGCAATGATTGTCTGCCCAGAAGGGGTAGACCTCTGTTTTTTTGTCTTTCAGATAATCAGAGAAAACTGATGCCAGCTAAACAGCATTCAACGTACCATGCATTTACTGGCACAATAGAAATTATGTTTTGTGTTCTATGTTCTGTCTTGTGGTGTTTGACTTGTGGCCGGAATTTTTGTGTTTAATATTTTGATAAAATAATCTAGTTTAAAAGCAAACAAAAAGGTTAAATTAAAATGCAGATACTTGTTTTGTTCAACTTGGAATACAAAGTGTTTAGATAAATCAGGAGAATGTGATATACTAAAGTCTAATGCGTTTCCTTAAGTAAGGAAAAGAAACTTTATTGGTCAAACTGTTAATTGCAAAAATTGTTGTTAAAATTTGCATACCAACAGTCTTTGAAAGCAAGGACATGAAAAGTTAACCCACTCCCCATATTGTACATGGGATCTTTCTGGCTACCTCAGATTTCTAGCCAGAGGGCTGGGGATGGTGGAAGGCTATTGGACTAGAGGTTGTATTGAGTGAACTCCTCAAAGTGGGTGTGCTTGTCCTGGCTTGTTGCTCGAAAGCTCTGTAATAAGGTTATTTTAGTAAAAGGGTGTGTGTGGCATATATTAAATAATAAGACTAATGTACTGTATAATGACAATGTGTAGGTGTTCATTGTTGGGAAAAAGTTGTATGAGTAAAAAGTGAAAGTTTCCTTTGCAGGTTAAAAGAAGCCAAGAAGGGAAGAAGCACAAAGAACAGAATGAATTAACTGAAAAAATAAAATAAAATAAAATAGCAAGCTCAGGCTATAGATAAGACACTGACTCCATTCAAGGACACTGCTCACAGTTAAGACTTGGTTAACAACCAGGAAAAGGAGGGCTTGAATTTGCCCATGCAGCTATGAGATCTGAAAAACACTGCCAGGCACTAATGAAATGTGTTAAGTTTTTTTCTCACAGGTAAGGAAGCGCTACCCAAAGACCCTAGCAGCCCTGCCACTCCTTGGAACCAGGAGACGGGATTGATGTAAAGGTCCACCAACGAAAGACTGCCTTGGCTCCATGCTGGAAAGGCCCTTAAGTCCTGATGACTACCAACACCGCTGTGAAGTACCAAAGACTGACTGCTTGGAACCAAGATTCTCACTGCAAAAAGACCCCTCCACATTGGGAGAATTCTCCTACTGATGATTAGCCTATTTCACCTTCTAGCTCCACTGTGACTTCTGGACAGTAGGGAAAAAGTACAAGGTGAAGTGCTAGTAGCCTCTCCCTTATCCACTGACAGATCTACTGTGCCTTTGAATTTTTCTAGAAAAAGCAAAACCATTACAGGGTGATGTGCTAGTAACCTCTCCCCTATATGATGCTGCACCAAGACTGTTTTGGGAAAGAAGAAGGAACACTCACTCCACTGAAATTGCTAAAGTCCAGGAATTCCTGACTAGAAAGGACATTAAGAACTGACCCCGGTGAAGAAACAAAGAATTGTACACTGGCAGAAAAAATTTGTGGGACCCATGCTTGGGAATGTGGTATTGATTGGATTTTGGGGTTTATTCTACAGGCTGTGCCCTGTGTTGTGGATAAATTCTTCAGCATGTATTGCTCTCTCTAATTGGATTTTAAATAACAAGTACCCGAAGAGTTTGTTCTGCCACTGGAAATTTTACCTGTATTGAAACCATTCCAGTGACTAATAATGTAACCCCCTCCTATGCTATTAATGTCAATGCCTTTTAAAAGTACCTGAAAATAGTTAAATAACAAATGTAATATAGTACTACACCAAGGAAAGATGGTATTAAATATCACTGAGGCTGGGAAGGCATTGCAGTGGGATCTAGTATGTTTGGACATTCAGAATTTCCTGAATGACCAGCTGATGGCCATTTGGAGTGATCTTGAGTACCAGACTTGGCCCACTGCCCTTACAGACACATCAGGAGTACCATCTGATCTGTGGTCATGGAGATATACTAAAGACTTTCTGGGTGGAAGTGTAAACATTTACAGTGCTCCTTCCAAGCATTTAGACTGGGGGGTGTGGGCTTCCAGATACCGAATCCTGACGGGTCCATGGGGAGGATGCACATGGGACTGGATTATTCACCGAAACATCTGGGAAATTAGACCACTTGGTATACCTAACTGATTTATAGTCAGTGCCCCAATCCCTTAGTTGTCAGACAAACAGGATTCCACTCTTTTGTCCGTGCACTCATTCCTGGATTGTGGGTGGCTAAGCTCAAGAGAGCAGTTGTAAATATTTCTGCAGAGCTTGAAAAAAAACAGCTAATGCATTAATAGACGCTTTCCAAAAGTTGCAACGAAAGACTGATGAAGTAGCAGAAGTAACTTTGCAAAATAGACGTGTGCTAAATGCCATGAATGCTGAATTAGAGAGGGGCTTGTGCTCGCATTGGGGAAAAATGTTGCTTTGCTGTTAATCACTCTGGCTTAATTGACAAAGATTTACAAGCTATTAAGAATGTTGCTGTTGTTTTCCATGCTATATCTCTTGATCACACTTTTAGTTTTAAGGACCTCCACTCAGACCTTGGGTCATGGTTTACTAGCCTCCCCCGTACAATTGTTAAATGGATATGTGTCCCAAGAGTCCCATTATGGTCCTCTAGGGACAAAGGGGGGTTTGTTAGGCCTGAATAAAGATATAGCAGACAAAACCAGGTATGCCAACCTGACCAAAGTCAGGCTAACAGAGGTTTGTGGGTAATCCCTGAGTGGAAAACACTGAGAAGCAGCAGCATGTCTCACAAGCGCTGGGAAAAAGTGAGATAAGAGAGAAGCTGCATTCCTGGCATAGTACCAGATGTGCTGTGTTCGGGCAGCTCCTTCGAAGAACTGATAAGAGTCCTAGTTTCCCAGCCTCCTTGTTTTCGCTCCCTGGTTTTGTTCTTTGTTTGTTTTTAACTCCCCTACATTTCTAACTTTAGGCATGCATGTATACTAAAGGTGTCTAGTTTCTAGTTGTTAGAAGAAGGGGGTGGGTTGCTCCAGTGAATAATTTATGACGCGACGGAACTATCTACATAGGCTTATACTAAGATGTAAAGAGCAGGCTGGTTCTCTCTGGAGACGAGCTGCTCTCTATTGATGCGTGCACTTGTCAATAAAGAGCTTTTGATCGGACCTTGCTGGTGTTGCCTGTCTCTCTCGCGGTCAGACAACGAACTTTGCCGTCTGGGTTAGAGTCCCTGACATAAGTATAATCTAATATCTCATTGAAAGGTGACAGGGCCAGAAAAAGTTAATTAACTCACCTCACCGACTGACCTGACCCGTGGGTGAACCTTAGAAACTGGTTAACAAGATATGTAAATGAACAGAGCTTTGAAATGCAAGTCTGCAGTGTTAGAGGTAGAAGGGGAGGTGTTTGCTCAGGTCTTGTGATGTCAGCAAACAAGTCTTGTCTATTGCTCTAGTTTTAATTCAAAGAGCAAAAAAAGAATATTAACATTTATGATGATACTTGAGTGAAATAGTATTATTGTCTGTGTCTCTTTGAAGGTTGTGGTAATCTGTATCTGAACTGTTTGATGGATGTACTAATTGCCAGGATGTTTGGAAGAAGAGTTAAGCCTATTGTTTTCTCAGGCTGAAAGGCTGCTGGAAATGTTTAAGAACCTGGGACACGATCCTTCTTCATCTCAGATCTGCATTGGGTTTCAAGAGGGGGAAAACTTAAGCCACAAGGATTGAGATCCCCAGTCATTGACTGGAGCCACCCTGAATATGGACATTGGATTATAACCTATGGACTATTTCTAAAAGGACTTTTGGCAACTACAAGCTCATCTCTACTTTGTATCTGAACCTCAAAAATTGAATTCAAGTCTATATGTCTATTAATCTTTTAACCAACACTCACTCTCTCTCTTTTCTTTTCTAATAAATTTTAGCTTAGTTAATAAGAATTGGCGATAGCATGTATTTTAGGTAAAATCTAAGTTATAATTGAAACTGGTTATGTGGCTGATCCTTTGGGATCGGAAGAATCTTTTCTTTTATATGATGAAGTAATATTTTCAGGAATCATCATCATATCTAACAGGTGTGTCTGGACGGAGGCCTGAGGCTGGGTACTTTAAGGGAACTGCGTGGTTTAAACTTCTAAGTAACCAGTGAGGTACTACAGAAGCTGTTTTGTGCTGGCTTGGTAAATCTAAGTATTGAAATAACCAGCAGCGTTTGGGATTTGTCTGCCCTGTTTTGTTTGCAATTCACTCTGATTGAGTGAGCTGAGCTGGCTCCCACGGGCAGCACCGTCACACCTACAGCCAGGCTGCAGAGGTCCGGGGGATCTTAGGGGCCTTGGGGTGCACAGATACCTATGTCCAGGCCATAGCGGTCCCTGGGGGGCTTAGAGAGTTTGGGGGGGACACAGATACCAATCTCCATGCTCTAGGGTCCCATGGGGGCTTATAGGGTTCGTGGGGGGCACATATTCCTACATCCAGGCTGTAGGGTTACCAGGGGGGCTTAGGAGGTTAGTGGGGGGCAAAGATACCTACGTCCAGGCTGGAGGCATCCTGGGAGTCTTAGGGGATTTGTGGGGGCCAAAGACACCTATGATGTCCAGGCTGTAGGGGTACCGGTGGGTTTTAGGGGTTCGAGTGGGCACAGATACGTATGTCCAGGCTGTATCGTTCCCAGGGGGGGTTAGAGGTTTCGTGAGGGGCACAGATATCTACGTCCAGATTGCAGATGTCCCGGGGGGGGGGGGTTCGGGGGTTGTGGGAGTGCAAATACCTATGTCCAGGCTGTAGGGGTTCCTGGGGGCTTAGAGGGTTTCTGAGGAGCACATATACCTACGTGCACACTGGAGTGTCGCAAGGGGATTATGGAGTCTATATGGGGTACAGATACCAATGTTCTGGCTGTATAGGTCCCTCGGGGGCTTAGGGGGTTTGTGGGGGGCACAGATACCTAAGTTCAGGCTGGAGGGATCTCTGAGTGTCTTAGGTGTTTGGTGGGAGGCACAGATACCTACGTCCAGGCTGCAGGGGTCTCGGAGGGGCTTAGGGTCTGTCACGGAGTGTGGGGGAGTCCGGTCCTGCACCCCTCTTCCTGGGACTCACAGTGACTCTCAGCCAGCCAGTAAAACAGAAGGTTTATTGGACAACAGGAGCGAAGGATGCGGCAGAGCTTGGAGGCACAAGCAGGACCCCACAATCAAGTCATTCTATGGGTTCAGGAAACTTAGTTCCCTGTTTGGGAATCCCTGAATTCCAACCACCCAGACCAAAACCGAAACTGAACTAACCCAACTCCCTCCAGCTGGCCATTTCCTGTGTCCAGCTTCCCGGGCAAAGGTGCTGACCCCTCCCCACGCCTAGCTCAGGTTACAGGCTGAGCACGTGTCCGGTCCCAAAGTCACCCTCTGCTCTCCCATCCCCCACACAGACAGTCCCTACTCCATCACAGTAATGCACAGAGCATTTCCCGCATGGAGCCACAGTGACACCGTGTGGCCACACTGGGTAATGCACAGAGCATTTCCCGCATGTAGCAACAGTGACACTATGTGGCCACGCACAATAACGCACAGAACATTTCCCATATGGAGCAACTGTGACACCGTGGGCCAGGCAGGGTAATGCACAGAGCATTTCCCGCAGGGAGCAACATTGATGCCTTGTGACCACACCAGATAATGGACAGAGCATTTCCTGCATGGAGCAACAGTGACACCATGTGGCCATGCAGGGAAATGCACAGAGCATTTCCTGGATGGAGCAACAGTGATTTCATGTGGCCACGCAGGGTAATGCACAGAGCATTTCTCTCATAGAGGAACAGTGACAACATGTGGCCATGAAGGGTAATACACAGAGCATCACGCCTATGTAGAGGCTGTAGAGATCCCTGGGGGACTTAGGGGTCGTGGGGGGCACAGATAGATACGTCCAGGCTGGAGACATTCTGGTGGGCATTAGGGGCTTCATGAGGGGCACAAATATCTACGTCAGGGCTGGAGAGGTCTCTGGATGGCTTAGGGGGTTGTGGTGAGCATAGATACATACGTCCATGCTGTAGTGGTCCCTGGGGGTTTAAGGAGTTGGTAAGGGTCACAGAAACCTAAGTATGGTCTGGAGGGGTCCCTGGGGGACTTAAGGGTTTGTGCTTGTGCAGATACCTACGTACCGGTTGGAGGGGGCCCTGGGGAGCTTAGGGTTTTGTGTGGCGTACACATAGCTATAACCAGGCTGGTGGGGGCCCTATGGGTCTTAGAAGGCTGGTGGGGGCAGAGATACCTATGTAGGGACTGGAGAAGTCCTGGGGAGGGCTTTGGGGGTTCCTGGAAGTCACAAATATCTACGTCCAGGCTGGAGGAGTTCTGGGGGTATTAGGGAGTTGTGCGGGGGCACATATACCTATATCGAGGCTGTATTGTTCCTGGGGTTGCTTTGAGGAATTTTGGGGTACAGATACCTACTTCCATGCTGTAGGGGTCGCTGGGAGGATCAGTGGGTTCGTGAGGGTGCACCGATATCTACGTCCGGTCTATAGGGATCCTGGGGGGGTCTTAGGCGTTTGTAAGGGGCACAGATACATTCATCCAGGCAAGAGGGGTCCTAGGGACCTTAGGGGGTTCATGCTGGGCACAGATACCTATGTCGATGCTGGAGGGGTCCTGTCATGTCTTAGCGGATTCGTGGGGTCAGAGATACCTACATCTAGGCTGGAGGGGTTCCGGGCGGATTAGGTGTGTTTGGGGGGGGAACAGATACCTACATCCTGATGGTAGGTGGCCCTGGGTAGCTTAGGCGGTTTTTGTCGGTCACAGATACAAACATCCATGCTGTAGGGGTCCCGAGGGACTTTGTGGGTCTCTAGGGGTCACAGATACCTACCCACAGTCTGGAAGGTTCCTGTGGGTATTAAGGGGTGTGTGGGGCATACAGATGCCTACATCTGGGCTTGTGGGTTCCCTGGGGGGCTTAGAGGTTTGTGGAGAGCACAGATACCATTATCCAGGCTAGATGGGTTCTGGTGGGATTAGGGGGTTGTGGGGGGCACAGATACCTATGTAAGCAGAAGCAGGATGAACTCTACCCTCACATCTGGTGGTGAATTATGGCAAGTGTGGAAAAGGATTTCAGGGTCTGATCATGTTTGCATAGACACACTCACCGTGCGTGACACGGCCACGGCAGCCTGGGATGGTTACTTTGGCAGCTATGGTATCCCCAGTTTATTTGTTGTTGGGGTGTGAGATGTGGAGTGTTGTCACCCTGATTGTGTGGATGAGGAACTGTGAAACAGCTTTGAGACAGGGATTCTCACCATCAGTTGAGTGGCACTCACTAGACAAGGGAGTGGGCTCCTTGGGTGAGCTAGAGACACCAATTGTACTTTTTTTCTTTTAACAGTTGATTAGCAGTGCTGATTTTTTATTCTTTTAAAAGTTGAATTTCTAGGTTTTTGAGCTGAAATCACTGAAAAGATGTGTTAGCTTGTGGGGGACTCTGAAACTGTATTGCAGAACACAGTAGTTGACAGACAGGAGCAGTTTGTGGGAGTGGCCCACGGAGTGAGGTGAGTCCAGCAGTTTTGGGGGACAGCTGGAGCAGAACACACGTCAGGTGGCAGAGCAGCTGGTGGACTGAGCTGAGCAGTTTGTGGGGAAGGCAAAAGCAGAATCCCATGGAGAGGCAGAGCAGTCAGCAGTGGACCACATAAGGTGCCCCTTTCTACTCAGGCTGGCAGGGGGGAAAACCCTGCAGATAGACTCTTGAAGTCTGGGGTTGCGCAACTGTGGGTGATTTTGGGGTTGCTGGACTCTTGAAACGTTGGAGATATTGGACTTTGGAGCCTTGGGGTGATTTGGGGATTGCTGGACTCATGAGCCCAGAGAAAAGGACACGGCCTAGTTGAGGTGTTTTCCCAATTTAATGCTAAGTTGTTTATCTCACATTATTAAACATTTTCTGCTACACCCAGACTCTGTGCTTGCGAGAGGGGAAGTATTGCCTCTTTGAGGCACCTAGGAGTGCGTATGTAAAATTTTCCCATGTCACTGGGTGGGGGCTCGAGCTGGTTTGCATTACATTGTAGGCAAGGGACCCCTATGTATTGAACCCAGTCCTTGCTGCTATCAGTTCAGCCTGGCAGAAGGGTTCCACCTACGTCCAGGCTCAAGGGGTCCCTGGGGGGCTTAGGGAGTTCGTGGGGGGCACAGATATCTAGGTCCAGGCTGTAGGGGATCGGGGGGGCTCAGGAGTTTGGTGGGGGGCACAGATACCCACGTACAGGCTGCAGGGGTCCCAGAGGGACTTAGGGGGTGTCACATAGTGTGGTGGAATCTGGCCATGCACCCCTCTTCCTGGGACTCACAGTGACTCAGCCAGCCATTAAAACAGAAGGTTTTTTTGGCCAACAGGAACGAAGGATACAGCAGGGCTTTTGGGCACAACCAGGACCCCTCAATCGAGTCCTTCTGGGAGTTCAGGAAGCTTAGTTCCCAGTTTGGGATTCCCTGAATTCCAACAACCCAGCTCCAAACCAAAACTGAACTAACTCCCTCCAGCCAGCCCCTTCCTTTATTTAGCTTCCTGGGCAAAAGTGCTGACTCCCTCCCAGCTGCCTAGCTTAAGTTACAGGCTTAGGTCCTGTCCCTCACCTAAAGTCACCCGCTGCTCTCCCATCCCCCACACAGACAGTCCCCACTCCATCACAGTAATGCCCAGAGCATTTCGCGCATGGAGCAACAGTAACTCTGTGTGGTGACGCAGTTTAATGCCCAGAGCATTTCCCCCTTGGAGCAACAGTGACACCATGCGGCCACACAGGGTAATGCACAGAGCATTTCCTGCATGGAGCAAGAGTGACACTGTGTGGCCACACGGGGTAATGCACAGAGCATTTCCTGCATGGAGTAAGAGTGACACCGTGTGGCCATACAGGGTAATACTCAGAGCATTTCCTGCATGGAGCAACAGTGGCACCGTGTGGCCATACAGGGTAATGCACAGAGCATTTCCTGCATGGAGCAACAGTGACACCATGTGGTCACGCAGGGTAATGCACAGAGCATTTCCTGCATGGAGGAACAGTGACACCATGTGGTCAAGCAAGGTAATGCACAGAGCGTTTCCTGCATGGAGCAACAGTGGCACCATGTGGTCACACAGGGTAATGCACATAGCATTTCCTGCATGGAGCAACAGTGACATCACGTGGCCACACAGGGTAATGCACAGAGCATCGCACCTACGTGGAGGCTGTAGAGATCCCTCGAGGGCTTACGTGGGTTCGTAGGGTCACAGTTATCTTCATCCAGTATGGGCGGGACCCTGGGAGAGTTAGGGGGGTTGTGAGGGGCATAGGCAGTTGCGTCCAGGCTGTAGAGGTCCTGGTGGGGATTAAAGGCTTCCTGGAGGACAGCAATATCTACGTCCAGGCTGAAGGGGTCCCTGGACGCTTAGGGGGTTGTGGTGAGCACAGTGATCCCTGGTGGTATAGGGACTTGGTGAGGGGCACAGATACCTATGTATGTCTTGGAGGGGTCCCTGGTGGGGGCTTAGTGGTACTGTATGAGACACTGATACCTACTTCCAGGCTATAGGCATTCTGGGGGGGCTTAGGGGTTTGGGGGGGCACAGATACCTACATCCAGGCTGGAGGGGTCCCGGGGGGCTTAGGTGGTTTGTGGGGAGGGGCACAGATATGTACATCCAGGCTGGAGAGGTTCCAGAGAGCATTAGGGGTTTTTGCGGTTGGCAGAGATACCTATCTCCATACTCTAGGGGTCCCGGGGGGCTTAGGGTTTTTTGGGAGGCACAGATATCTATGTCCAGGTTGGAGTGGTTCCTGGGGGGTTAGGGAGTTCCTGGGGGGCACAGATACCTATGTCCATGCTGTAGGGTTCCCTGGGTGAATTAGGGGTTTTCTGGGTGGCAGAGATACCTACGTCTAGGCTGTAGGGGTCCCTGGGAGGCTTAGGGGGTTTGTGGGGGGCAGAGATACCTACTTCCAGGCAATAGGTCTTCCAGGGGGAATTAGTGTGTTGGGGGGGCACAGATACCTAGGTTCAGGCTGGAGGGTTCCCGGGGGGGGGGCTTACGCCGTTTGTGTTGGGCACAGATATCTGCATCCAGGCTGGAGTGGTCCCTGGGGGGGCTAAAGCGGTTTCTGGTGGGCACAGATAACTACCTCCAATCTGGAGGGGTTTCTCGGCACTTAGGGGTTGTGGGGGGCACAGATACTTCCATCCAGGCTAGAAGGTCCCTGGGGGGCTTAGCGGGTTCATGTGGGGCACAGATACCTAAGTCCAGGCTGGATGGGTCCAGGGGGGGCTTATGGGGTTCAGGGAGCACAGATGCTTATCTCTAGGCTATAGGGGTCCCTGGTGGGCTTAGGGGGTTTTGGGGGCCCCAGATACCTAAGTCCATGCTGTAGGCTTCCCTACAGGTGCTTAGGGGTTCGTGGGGTGCACAGATACTTATGTCCAGTCTGGAAGGGACAGGGGGGTTTGGGGTTTCATGAGGGGCACAGATACAAACCTCCAGGCTGTAGGAGTCCCAGGGAGGCTGTGGGGGTACAGATACCTACATCTAGACTGGATGGGTCCTGGGGGTTATAGGGGGCTTGTGGGGGGCACAGATACCTAGGTACAGGCTGTCGGTGTCCCGAGGAGATGAGGCAGTTCACTGGGGGCTCAGATACATCCAGGCTGGATGTGTCCCGAGGAGCTTAGGGGGTTTGTGGGGTGCTCAGACACCTGTGTCCAGGCTGTAGGGATCCCTGGGGGCTTAGGGGGTTCGTGGGGGTCACAGGTAGTTACGTCCAGGCTGAAGGGGTAATGGGAGTGCTTAAGGGATCGGGGCTGACACAGATACCTACGTCCTGGGTCTAGCGGAGGCAGGAGAAGTGAAGCGGCCATGGTGTGCTTTCAAGTAGGGATAATAATGATCCACTCTTACCTACCTCATGGTGGGTGGAGGATGGGGATCCATTGGAGAGTGTCACTAAGAGTAGTGCATAATATGAGGTGTCCCATCGTTTACCAGAGCAGATTATGACGTAATAGATTAGCTGAAACAGTCTTTTTTATTTGTATTTTTTTATTTTGGAATTGTTAAGAGCAGCAATGACTTAGCTCAGACTGAAGCATCTTATCTAATTTTCAAGATCTAAGTGTCTCCTCCTTGTGTGTGATGACACAATTTAACACACTGTGACAAACAGGAGATGCTTTTGTTTTGCAATAAAATCTTTTTGCAAAGAACTTCCATCTCACTTGTTATGATTTTGAGAAACAAACTGCTTTAGTCTGAATGGGATATTTGGACAGAAACGGTTGGAATGAAATTTTCCAACCATCTCAGTTCCTGAGCTCTATCCCTGCCTCTGGGGGGATTTGTTGTCTGTTAGAACAGGAGTCTGACTGGCGGCTTCTCTTTCTGGCTCTTCCACCACCTTGCTGTGTAGGCCCTTGGGTAGGTCACCTCCCTTCTCTGTACCTAAGGCTCCTCCCATTTGTCCAATGGGAACAGGGACAGTTCTCGAATTCTGGGCAGTTGTGAGCCTGAGTGAGAAAAGGGGTGTTGAAGCCCTCTGTGAAGAAGAAAGGGGAGTTTCACGGTGTTTTTGCACCAAGGAATTCTAAACCAAAACTGAACTAACTCCCTCGAGTCCTTCTGGGGGTTCAGGAAGTTTAGTTCCCAGTTTGGAATTCTCTGAATTCCAACTACCCAGCTCCAAACCAAAACTGAACTAACTCCCTCCAGCCGACCCCTTCCTGTGTCCAGCTTCCCGGGCAAAGGTGCTCACTCTCTCAGCCCTGCCTAGCTCGAGTTACAGGCTTCGGTCCGGTCCCTCATCTCTCCCATCCCCCACACAGACAGTCCCCACTCCATCACAGTAATGCCCAGAGCATTTCGCGCATGGAACAACAGTGACACCATGTGGCCACGCAGGGTAATGCCCAGAGCATTTCCTGCATGGAGCAACAGTGACACTGTGTGGCCACTCAGGGTAATGCACAGAGCATCACACCTACGTAGAGGCTGTAGAGATCCCTGGGGGCTTAGGGGTCATGGGAGGTACAGATAGCTACGTCCAAGCTGGAGGAATTCTGGGGGGCTTAAGGGGGTTCGTAGGGTCACAGATACCTACGTCCAGGATGGTCAGGACTCTGGGGGAGTTAGGGGGGTTGTGAGGGGCATAGGAACTTGCGTCCAGGGTGTAGAGGTCCTGGTGGGGATTAAGGGCTTCCTGGAGGACACCAATATCTACGTCCGGGCTGGAGATGTCCCTGGACGGCTTAGAGGTTGTGGTGAGCACAGTGATCCCTGGGGGTTTAGGAACTTGGTGAGGGGCACAGATACCTATGTTTGTCCTGGAGGGGTAACTGGGGGGGCTTAGTGGTATTGTAGGGGACACAGATACCTACGTCCAGGCTATAGGCATTCTGGGGGGGGGGTTAATGCTTTGGGGTGGCACAGATACCTACATCCAGGCTGGAGGGGTCCCGGGGGGCTTAGGGGGGTTGTGGGGGGCACAGCTATGTACGTCCAGGCTGGAGAGGTTCCAGGGAGTATAAGGAATTTTTGTGGAGAGCAGAGATACCTATCTCCAGGATCTAGGGGTCCCTGGGGGGCTTAGGGTTTTTTTGGGAGGCACAGATAACTATGTCCAGGTTGGAGTGGTTCCTGGGGGTTTAGGGGGTTCCTGGGGGGCACAGATACCTAGGTCCATGCTGTAGGGTTCCCCGGGTGGATTAGGGGTTTTCTGAGGGGTACAGATACATACGTCTAGGCTGTAGGGGTCCCTGGGAGGCTTAGGAGGTTTGTGGGGGGCAGCGATACCTAAGTCCAGGCAATAGGGCTTCCAGGGGGAATTAGTGTGTTGCGGGGGCACAGATATCTAGATCCAGGCTGGAGGGTTCCCGATGGCGGGGGGGCTTAGGCAGTTTGTATTCGGCAAAGATACCTACCTCCAGGCTGGAGGGGTGTCTCGGTACTTAGGGATTGTGGGGGGGCACAGATACCTCCGTCCAGGCTGGAGGGTCCCTGGGGAGCTTAGCGGGTTCATAGGGGGCACAGATACCTAAATCCGGGCTGGAGGGATCCAGGGGGGGCTTATGGGGTTCAGAGGGCACACATACTTATCTCTAGGCTGTAGTGGTCCCTGGTGGGCTTAGGGGGTTTTGGGGGCCCCAGATACCTAAGTCCATGCTGTAGGCGTCCCTACAGGTGCTTATGGGTTCGTGGGGTGCACAGATACTTATGTCCAGGCTGGAGGGGGCAGCGGGGGTTGGGGTTTCATGGGGGGCACAGATACGAACCTCCAAGCTGTAGGAGTCCCAGGGGGGCTGTGGGGGTACAGATACCTACATCTAGGCTGGAGGGGTCCTGGGGGGTATAGAGGGTTTGTGGGGGGCACGGATACCTAGGTACAGGCTGTCGGTGTCCCGAGGAGATTAGGTGGTTCACTGGGGGCTCAGATACATCCAGGCTGGATGTGTCCCGAGGAGCTTAGGGGGTTCGTGCGGTGCTCAGACACCTGTGTCCAGGCTGTAGGGATCCCTGGGGGCTTAGGGGGTTCGTGGAGGTCACAGGTAGTTACGTCCAGGCTGAAGGGGTAATGGGAGTGCTTAAGGGATCGGGGCTGACACAGATACCTACGTCCAGGGTCTAGGGGTCCCGAGGGGATTGGGGGTTGAGGGGGGAAGAGATACCTACGTCATAGCTGGAGGTGTCTTGGGTGGTTTAGGAGGTTCGTTGGAGTCACAGATACCTAAGTCCAGGCTGTAGGGGTTCCTGGGGTATTCGGGGATTTCTGGGGGTCACAGATACCTACATGCAGACTAGAGGGGTCCTGGAGCGCTTAGGAGATTTATGGGGGGCACAGATACCAACATACTGGCTGTAAAGGTCCCTGGGGGGCTTTGTGGGTTCGGGGGGCACAGATACCAATGTCCTGGCTGTAGATGTTCCTGGGGTACATAGAGGGGCTGTGGTCGCACATAACCCTACATCCAGGCTGTCGGGGTCCCGGGGGCCCCTGGCCAAATTGGGTCCCCCTGGAAAGGTCTCCCTCACGGTGGCCCCAGGGCTGGAGGAGCTCCCACTCCCTGATATGGCGCAGAGGCTGCAGCAGGGGCACAGAGCTTCTCTGGTGTCAGGGCCACAGCGGGGCAGGGGTAAAGGAGTGAGACCAGAGAAGCTCTGTGCCCCTGCTGCAGCCCCCAGGTAATAGAAGGGAGTGGGAGCTCTTCCAGCCCTGAGGCCACCGTGGAGGAACATCTACAGCCAGGACATTGGTATCTGTCATACATTAGAAGCAAGAGGAAGACTAAGGACAGGGTAGGCCCACTGCTCAGTGAGGAGGGGGAAACAGTAACGGGAGACTTGGAAATGGCAGAGATGCTTAATGACTTCTTTGTTTCAGTCTTCACTGAGAAGTCTGAAGGAATGTCTAGTATAGTGAATGCTTACGGGAAGAGGGTAGGTTTAGAAGAGAAAATAAGGAAAGAGCAAGTAAAAAATCACTTAGAAAAGTTAGATGCCTGCAAGTCACCAGGGCCTGATGAAATGCATCCTAGAATACTCAAGGAGTTAATAGAAGAGGTATCTGAGCCTCTAGCTATTATCTTTGGGAAATCATGGGAGACGGGGGAGATTCCAGAAGACTGGAAGGGGGCAAATATAGTGCCCATCTATAAAAAGGGAAATAAAAACAACCCAGGAAACTACAGACCAGTTAGTTTAACTTCTGTGCCAGGGAAGATAATGGAGCAGGTAATCAAAGAAATCATCTCCAAACACTTGGAAGGTGGTAAGGTGATAGGGAATAGCCAGCATGGATTTGTAAAGAACAAATCGTGTCAAACTAATCTGATAGCGTTCTTTGATAGGATAACGAGCCTTGTGGATAAGGGAGAAGCGGTGGATGTGATTTACCTAGACTTTAGTAAGGCATTTGATACGGTCTCGCATGATATTCTTATAGATAAACTAGGAAAGTACAATTTAGATGGGGCTACTATAAGGTGGGTGCATAACTGGCTGGATAACCGTACTCAGAGAGTAGTTGTTAATGGCTCCCAATCCTGCTGGAAAGGTATAACAAGTGGAGTTCCGCAGGGGTCTGTTTTGGGACCGGATCTGTTCAATATCTTCATCAACGATTTAGATGTTGGCATAAAAAGTACGCTTATTAAGTTTGCGGATGATACCAAACTGGGAGGGATTGCAACTGCTTTGGAGGACAGGGTCAAAATTCAAAATGATCTGGACAAATTGGAGAAATGGTCTGAGGTAAACAGGATGAAGTTCAATAAAGATAAATGCAAAGTGCTCCACTTAGGAAGGAACAATCAGTTTCACACATACAGAATTGGAAGAGACTGTCTAGGAAGGAGTATGGCAGAAAGAGATCTAGGGCTCGTAGTAGACCACAAGCTTAATATGAGTCAACAGTGTGATACTGTTGCAAAAAAAGCAAACGTGATTCTGGGATGCATTAACAGGTGTGTTGTAAACAAGAAACGAGAAGTCATTCTTCCGCTTTACTCTGCGCTGGTTAGGCCTCAACTGGAGTATTGTGTCCAGTTCTGGGCACCACATTTCAAGAAAGATGTGGAGAAATTGGAGAGGGTCCAGAGAAGAGCAACAAGAATGATTAAAGGTCTTGAGAACATGACCTATGAAGGAAGGCTGAAGGTTCAATTATAACTTAGATCTCACCCAAAATACATGCTATAGCCAATTCTTATTAACTAAGCTAAAATTTATTAGAAAAGAAAAGAGAGAGAGTGTTGGTTAAAAGATTAATATACATATAGACTTGAATTCAATTCCTGAGGTTTAGATACATAGTAGAGGTGAGCTTGTAGTTGCCAAAAGTCCTTTTAGAAATAGTCCATAGGTTATAGTCCAATGTCCATATTCAGGGTGGCTCCAGTCAATGACTGGGGATTTCAATCCTTGTGGCTTAAAGTTTCCCCCTCTTGAAAACCAAAGCAGATCTGAGATAAAGGAGGATCGTGTCCCAGGCTTCTTATACATTTCCAGCAGCCTTTCGGCCTGAGAAAACAATAGGCTTAACTCTCCTTCCAAACATCCTGGCAGTTTGTACAGGGTAATTTATTCATCAAACAGTTCAAATACATGTTACCACAATCTTCAAAGAGACACATAGACAATAATACTATTTCACTCAAGTATCATCATAAATGTTAATATTCCTTTTTTGCTCTTTGAATTAAAACTATAGCAATAGACAAGACTTGTTTGCTTACATCACAAGACCTGAGCAAACACCTCCCCTTCTACCTCTAACACTGCAGACTTGCATTTCAAAGCTCT
>NW_026115076.1:4115115-4170228 GCF_025201925.1 Gopherus flavomarginatus
AACACTAATTACCTGTGTCTTGCAAAAAGGTCTGTCAGTTTTGCAACTTTGAATCAAAGAGTCAAAAACAAAATCAATTTATCTTACACCTACAAAACAGTAGTTTTACAAACCAGATGTGTTGGTTTAGATTCTTAGAACTTTACATACACAGACAAATAGATACATACACATTTTCTTTTCCTTAACATTTTTTTTTACACTGCTTTGTTTTTGCATAGTTGTATATATATAAGGATTATTTACAGCCACTCTTCTGGAAAAGGGCCCATTTTCCCTTCAGAATGTCTGCAAAGAAACCAAGAATTCTCTCTCTTTAACATGGTCCTTTTTAACATTTTCCACAAAGTTTAACTGCTTAATTCTCTCCAGCCTCTATAGTTAACTTTTCACTCTCTTTTCTTAAATCACTTGTTTATGTTCCAAAATGACACCTTTATCACCTTAGATTTCACCCTTTTAAGTATTGTTCCAGGGGTTCATGCCTGCACTTACTACTTTTTTTTACTCCTGACACTATTCCCTTAGGGCTTTCAACCTGTTTCTTTTCTGTTGCTTGCCTGCTTGTCTGGGCCCGATCCTGCTTTTTTCAATGAACCATTTGTGAATGATATTATGGTCATTTCACAATTTTGAAAGAAATGTTCAAGGAAAGGGACCAACCTTTCCCCCGCCCCCAACCTTGCTGAATTGGTAGTGGGACACTATAAAGAATCAGTTTCTGAGGCAGACAACAAAGGGGAACAGAACAAGGGACTTTTTGTCCTTTTTACAATGAGATGGGAGTATGAAGGGGTTTGGATCGATCCGGGGTTTGGAGAACGGGGTAAAGGGGAGCGCTCGGTCTAGTGGTGGGAGAGGAGGCTTTTAATAAAGCTTTTAACTTATTATTTGAATAAGTGAGAGAGGCCAGTTTTGATTTTGTCCACCTATGATTTGCCTCTTCCCACCACTGCATGAAACAATTAACCTCTCCTTTAGCCAATTTAGTTTTAGGTTGGCCGAGTTTGTCCTTTAAGACGTCCACTCAGTCTTTGTTCCAAGATTTTAACAGTGGCCACTGAGTTTTGGGATCCCCCTGAGTTAGCCTAGACCATTTTCCCAGAAATTTACAGGAGTCTTGACCCTTTTTACAGGAGTCTGGACCCATCCTAAATACATAAAATGAGCCGGCGTTCATTTAGGGAACTGTCCCGACTTAGACGTCTGGTTACCAGTACAGGAGGACTTTCACACACCAATTACACAAGAAGGAAATTCAGGTTCGTCAGAGCGATGCCTGCTGCAACACATAAAAGGAGCCCACAGGCTACTGCCTCAATTGCCCTTGCTTTCACACTAAGGGTTTTACCCAAGGTGTGGTGCGGCTGCAATTGTGCAGATTTCACTCACTCAGACCGCGGGGACAGGAACCCCTTGGTCGGCCGATCCCCAGACAGAGACGGCACCCAGACTCAAACACTCCACAAGAGGACAGATAGACACAGAGACAGGACAGTCCTCAGTCCGGACAAAACACAGAAATAATTACCTGACCAGATTCCTGATGTCAGATCCCGGGATCCCTACCAGAACAGAGTGGGAACCAACAGGTTCGATGGCGTAGACCTCACTGTGGCTGTGTGCCTTTCCGCTCTAGTGGGGGACCGCTTGGGCCAAATGCCCAGGTGCCGGCTGCCACGGTCATCCCACAAAAACAGTCAGGAATCACACAGCCCCAGTGAAGACGGTTGCCATCTCGGTGGAACCTCCAAATTGTCAAAGTTAGAATCAGGACTCACAATTTGTCAGACCACTCTGTTTTATTAGCACAGCGCTCTGCCAATAACATTCAGAATATGTGAGCGGCCATGCAAGCCCCAAACAGTCTTATTTATACAGATAAAAGAGCGGGAATCAGACAAAGGAACAAAGAAAGCAAAACTGTATCACCTGGGGCACAGCATGCATATCCTACTTCCTTACTAACTCTTTATGGATCTGAGGCTAATACTTCAACAATTGCCCTTAAATGGTGCAATTGTTCTATGTGAATGTCTGTATTCCTGACACCTGGATTGCAGCATTCCAACAGTTTTTCTTAAAGGTACAGACAGCATTTCTTTAATCCTTTCTATTTTCACAATATAATTCATTCTACTTTCACAGTACCATGTTAATTCTCTCAAGCCTTTCTATTCCAGAGACTTACAGGTTTGTCAGTTTACAGTCCAGGGAGAGGATGCTGAGGGGCCTGACGGTGTCTACTACGACGGGAAAAAAGACGGTGGCGTGGAAGAGGTGAACCTCTCAACCACCCTGGAACGTCTGCAGCGGCAACAAATCAAGGAGCTGTGCACTAGCTTCGCCCCATTGTTCTCAGCCACCCCAGGACGGACTGAACGGGCATACCACTCCATTGATACAGGTAATGCTCACCCAATCAGAACCCCACCCTACCGAGTGTCTCCTCATGCCCAAGCTGCTATAGAACGGGAGATCCAGAACATGCTACAGATGGGTATAATCCGCTCATCTACCAGTGCATGGGCATCTCCAGTGGTTCTGGTACCCAAACCAGATGGGGAAATACGCTTTTGCGTGGACTACCGTAAGCTAAATGCTGTAACTCGTCCGGACAACTATCCAATGCCACGTACCGATGAGCTATTGGAAAAGTTGGGACGTGCCCAGTTCATCTCTACAATAGACTTAACCAAGGGGTACTGGCAAGTACCGCTAGATGAACCTGCCAAGGAGAGGTCAGCATTCGTCACCCATGCGGGGGTGTATGAATTCAATGTCCTTCCTTTCGGCCTTCGAAATGCACCCGCCACCTTCCAGAGGCTGGTAGATGGTCTACTAGCTGGACTGGGAGAATTTGCAGTTGCCTACCTCGATGATGTGGCCATTTTTTCAGACTCCTGGCCCGAACACCTACTACACCTGGAAAAGGTCTTTGAGCGCATCAGGCAGGCAGGACTAACTGTTAAGGCCAAAAAGTGTCAAATAGGCCAAAACAGAGTGACTTACCTGGGGTACCAGGTGGGTCGAGGAACCATAAACCCCCTACAGGCCAAGGTGGATGCTATCCAAAAGTGGCCTGTCCCACGGTCCAAAAAGCAGGTCCAATCCTTCTTAGGCTTGGCCGGATACTACAGGCGATTTGTACCACACTACAGCCAAATCGCTGCCCCACTGACCGACCTGACCAAAAAGACCCAGCCAAATGCAGTTCGGTGGACTGATGAGTGTCAAAAGGCCTTTACCCAATTTAAGGCAACGCTCATGTCTGACCCTGTGCTCAGGGCCCCGGACTTTGACAAGCCATTCCTAGTAACCACAGATGCATCTGAGCGTGGTATAGGAGCAGTGCTCATGCAGGAAGCAACAGATCACAACTTTCATCCTGTCGTGTTTCTCAGCAAGAAACTGTCTGAGAGGGAAAGTCACTGGTCAGTCAGTGAAAAGGAATGCTATGCCATTGTGTACGCCCTGGAAAAGCTACGCCCATATGTTTGGGGACGGCGGTTCCAACTACAAACTGACCATGCTGCACTAAAGTGGCTTCATACTGCCAAGGGGAACAACAAGAAACTTCTTCGTTGGAGTTTAGCTCTCCAAGATTTTGATTTTGAAATTCAACACATCACAGGAGCTTCTAATAAAGTTGCTGATGCACTCTCCCGTGAGAGTTTCCCAGAATTCAGTAGTTAAAAAGTGTTCTTAAAATGTAGAAGTCTGTTAGTTATATACTTAGTAGTATATGTAAAGGTGCATGTGTTGTAGTAATCTGTTTATTTTAAAGTTCTAGAAGGAAATCGCCGCCAGTGAGCGTCCCCACTGTCTGCAATTTGGGGGGCGTGTCATAAACAGATAACTAAGGGTTAATGTCTCTTTCCCCTGAAGCACCTGACCAGAGGACCAATCAGAAAACCGGATTTTTTCAACTCTAGGTGGAGGGAAGTTTGTGTCTGAGTCTTTTGTCTGTCTGCCTGCTTTCTCTGAGCTTTGGAGAAGCAGTTTCTACTTTCTAGTCTTCTGTTTCTAAGTGTAAGGACAAAGAGATCAGATAGTAAGTTATATGGTTTCTTTTCTTTGGTATTTGCATGAATATAAGTGCTGGAGTGCTTTGATTTGTATTCTTTTTGAATAAGGCTGTTTATTCAATATTCTTTTAAGCAATTGACCCTGTATGGTATCATCTTAATACAGAGAGACCATTTGTATGTATTTTTCTTTCTTTTTATATAAAGCTTTCTTTTAAGACCTGTTGGAATTTTTCTTTACTTCAGGGAAATTGAGTCTGTACTCACCAGGGAATTGGTGGGAGGAAGAAATCAGGGGGCGATCTGTGTGTTGGATTTGCTAGCCTGATTTTGCATTCCCTCTGGGGGAATAGGAAAGTGCTTTTGGTTTCCAGGATTGGGAACGGAGAGGGGGAGTCACTCTGTATAGTTTCACAGAGCTTGTGTCTGTGTATCTCTCCAGGAGCACCTGGAGGGGGGAAGGGAAAAAGGATTATTTCCCTTTGTTGTGAGACTCAAGGGATTTGGGTCTTGGGGTCCCCAGGGAAGGTTTTTCAGAGGGACTAGAGTGCCCCAAAACACTCTAATTTTTTGGGTGGTGGCAGCAAGTACCAGGTCCAAGCTGGTAACTAAGCTTGGAGGTTTTCATGCTAACCCCCATATTTTGGACGCTAAGGTCCAAATCTGGGACTAAGGTTATGACAGCGCGGGATCGATGTCCGCGGCTCCCCCTGTCAAATCAGCAACTCCGTTGGGGTTGGTGTTGTTCCGGAATCGATATAAGCGCGCTCGGGGATCGATATATGGCGTCTAGATGAGACGCCATATATCGATCCCCGAGCAATCGATTTTAAACCCGCCGATACGGTGGGTAGTCTAGATGTAGCCTTACATTCCATCACAGGGACCTATTGAGGCTGTTGTGGAAAACGACCACAGGATTAATATTTGAATCAGCTCAGCCTGAGGCTCTTTTCTTGGTTACAAGCACGCAGGGGGCGACAGCTATTGGAATACTGTTCCTGAGCTAAAAATCACACAAGCCTTTTACAGTTTAAAACCACAAACAATGACACATACGTTGCACGTTAATTTCCTTATTTGGAATATATTGCAAAAATATGATGCAGGTCAAAAGCAAGCTGAACAATCAGTTTTCCATATTTGGCCTTTCCTGTTATTTTTATTACACCTGGTGATATGGGAGCAAGACTCTCCATATCTCAAGAAATGTCACTACCAAACCTAGGCCATTTTCACATGCTGGGGTGCAATCCAGATCAGGCGAGGAGTTGTGTCATCTGTAATCCTGGGTGAGATTCAGTGTTCTGCTGCTGGAGCTCCCCTGTCTGGATACTCCCAGCCAGCAGTTCAAGGACGCACTGAGTGTCTGTATGATAAGTAACCCTGGACTGGCAGCTCTGACTCCAGCCGCACTGCTTGTTACAACCCCAAGCACATTCTGGTTTGGGTAGAGAAGGCTCAGGGTTTGAGAGAAGGCTGGGGGTAGGAAGCTTCTGTTCATTATGCTGGACCTAACCCCAGTTTTTACTTGAGTAAAGAGGATATATTTGACATTGTGTGATGCTGCTCCTGTGCTCTGTTCCCAAAGTGTTCTGCAGCAGAGGAGGGTCTCTGGGTAGTATGTATGTACTGGCCTATTGGGGTGATGCTGAAACAGGACAGGGTACAGATGGCATCGTGGGGGTGGCATGAACCTTCACTCCTTCATTTCCCCTTCCAAGAACAGAAGGGACAGGAATCCTTACCCAGCAAGACCATCGTCTCATAGTTCCCCTGCATGACATCTCTGTAGAGGCTCTCTGAGTGGGGTCCAGCAGAGTCCCCTCTTCCCTGGAGAAATACACAGCCACCTCCTCGAAGGTCACCGGCCCCTGAAAGAGCAGGAGTCCAATACTCAGTACCTGCTGACCCACTCACAAACCCCACTATTCACGGAACAGCAGCACCCAGGGAAATGGAAGCTCCGGGAGGCACATGTTAACAGAGTCCCACCCCACCTTGCTTACAGCAGCCAGGAGGCATCAGAGGGTAGAAAGAGAGAACCTTTGTGTCTCCCATCTGGCAGACAGAAAGCAGGGTCTTCACGTTATCACATAGCTACTAGCCAGAGCTTAATATAGGAGATGGGGCTGTCTCTGGACCCTGATAGTGGCTCCCTGGTAGGAATCCAAGCACTCTCCAAATAAAATATATGGAAGAAAGGGGAAGTCAATCATAAAGAATAGAAGTTAGAAGGTCAGAATTGTAGTGCCCATTAACAAAGGTTTAGAGAAAATAGAGCCTATCAAACTAACGGGATATCCTTATTGGATGAGATCAAAAGTTTGGTTGCAGCTAATGTAGTATTGATGTAATATACCTAAACTTCCGTAAGGGACATGACTTGATTAGCACAATATTTTTACTAAAAAAAACCTAGAATGATACAAAATAAACACGGCATACATTAAATAGATTAAAAAACTCTGATAGTAAATGGGGAACCATGATCGAGTGGATTTCTTTCTAGCAGGTTCCTGCAGGGATTGGTTCTTGGCCCTGTGCTATTTAACATTCTTATCCATGACTTAGAAGAGAGTACAAAATCATCACTGATAAAGTTTACAGTTGCCACAAAGATTAGGGTTGGTGGTAATTAATGAAATGTCAGTAGATTCAGGCTCCATCGCTGAGAGTCTAGGAAGTTGTCCCAGCCCTGGCTGGAGGGTTATTTCCTGTTCCACAAAGAGGGGGAAGTTCCATTCCCAACTCCTGTGGCCTTGAAATTAGGACCTATCTGACACTACAAACACCCCCCATATTCATCATAGTGGTATGATTATAATATGATTAGACATAATTATGATCTATTTTGTAGAAGATGCATCATGTGTGGTGTCACTGGAAAAGTTCTGATTTGCTGAATAGGATTATCCTATTTGTGTGCACATATCATGTTCGTATCTGAAGTTATGGATATTGACTCTGTATCTGTATTTCAAATGTGCTTACTCTGGGTAACACCCACAATGAGCCTTTCAGGTACAACAATGAAGAAGCCAGACAGTGCTGATGGCTTCACAAAAGACAATGGACTGTGGAAGAGCTTAGCCTTCCTGTGAATGTTTCAGCCAGCCTATGAGTCATGGCTACTATGACTCAGCAGGGCCTGTGACCAGACCACATGACACTAAACTCCATTTTAGTACCTGTATTTTTCCACAAACTGGACTAGGAACTGAGTTTGGAACAAAAGGTTCCCACCATATGGAAAAGCTACATAAGTGTGGGGTGTGACATCATCTCTTGGCCTCATTCTCCACACAAGAGAACTTCTGGAAACACCTGAGAAACAAAAACGGATGTGGGGGAAGTGCTGCTCCCAGGATCAAGAGATTTCTAGCTTGTGTATGGAAACTTGGGGGACTGCTTGTACCATCAGTCAGGGTGAGAAATTGCTAATTCAAATTCTATCCATCTAGTATGTTAGGCTTAGTCTGAGTTTTGGTTATTTGCTAAATAATCTGCTTTGATCTGTTTGTTATCACTTATAATCACTTAATCTTATCTTTCTGCAGTTAATAAACTTGTTTGATGCTTTATCTTAACCAGCGTATTTTGAGTGAAGTGTCTGGGGAAAATCTCAGCTTGTTGTGCACATCTGTCCCATATCGAGGGGAAGGGGAACTACATTAATGAGCTTGTATTATAGAGATCCCTGTGCACTATAAGATGGTATCATTCTGGATTTATACTACAGCAAGTGTGCAAGGTTGGGGAGTGGGAAATTGGCTCTTGTCTTCTATCTGTCCTTGAGTGGCTTAGGTAACGCACTCAGGTAGCTTAGTTGGCTGCATGGCGCCACCTGCTGTTGTGTTGGGTGATAACAGGCCCTGGAGAGGCTGGCGAAATCTCCAGCAAAGCAGTGTGAGAAGGGCCAGCCCAGCGTGAGGGTTAGAGGACACAGCAGTTCCCAGAAGCTCCACAAACTGCCTCCTGGGGGTGACAACCCATCACGCCCTACACTACACAAGTCTCAGCAGGTTTGTCACATGCTGTCCCCTCCCTTTCTCCACCCGAGATATTTCCTGCTTCCCACCACCTCTAGCAATTCCCACCCTCTTATGCATTTACTGCTCCTCAACCTCCAAGCAGAGCCCGCCACCCTGATAATCTCTTACCTGAGCCAGCTCCATTGCAGCCATTTCCTTGCCCCTGGGAGGACGAGATGATCTGCAGCGAAACATGGATGTTATTCTCTGGCCTGCCGGGGTGAAAAGGGCAAGGTGTGAGAATTCAGACTAGGCTTTTGTCCATTCCACAAGCCTGATTCCCCCCAGCTTTTCCCCTGCTAATGCACATTCTAGGTTCTAGCACACTGTGAAGCACAGAGTGACCTTATTCCAGTACAGGCCTAGCCCCCTCCCACCAGGGTGTAACCCTCTGACACATGGGGAAACCCTCCCAGTAACAGTTCTCTCTCTTACACGTATCAAGTTTGCGGACAACACCAAGCTGGGAGGGGTTGTAAGTGCTTTGGAGGATTGGATTAAAATTCAAAATGATCTGGACAAACGGGAGAAATGATCTGAAGTAAATAGGATCAAATTCAGTAGAGACAAGTGCAAAGTACTCCACGTTGGAAGGAACAATCGGAGGCCAGAGAAGAGCAGAAACAAAGGAGTCACTTTGGGGGATTCTCCCTGTCATTGTCCCCAAGGCAGCTGTCTCAGGTTTACAAAGGTGTTTCATGTTCCAGCCTTTGTACAGTCTCTCCTGGGAGTGCCCCTTTCATGGACTGGGCCTAGTTTTAGTTTTTGGTAGTTAACAATCTTGGTTTATTGTTCATCTAACCAGTATGTGTGGATTGAAGTGTGTTGGAAACTCTGTTTGGGATAACAAGCTGGTGCATGTCATTTTCCGCTGATGAAATGACAGACTTCATATGAGCTTGGGTCGTTCAGTAGCGTGCTGGACAGTGCAAGATGCACATTTCTGGGGAAAGTTGGGCACTTGAGAATTTGCTGGTTTTCTCCTGAGGTGTAATTCATGAGTGGCTGTCTAGCAGCACTCAATACTGTGTAGCTGGGAGTGAGTTACATGCTGGAGACTGTGTGTTAATTGGCCAAGAGGGGCTGTTCTCGCGGGAAAACAGTGGAAAAGGCACCCCATGCTGGAGGACTGAGGTACAGCTATTTAACAGTCCAGATTGTACTCTGGGTAACATCACAGACACTCATTATGACAGAGCCTCTTACAACACAGAGAAAGTAAATCCATGTCCCAGAAATCGAAGACTCCAGACAGAGGGCAAGTGTCCCTGGCACTGCTTCTTGCTGACAGAGAGGTTCAGAGACAGTGCGAGAATCCTGGGGAAGCTGGGAACAGGAAGCATGGGCTGGCGGGGTTCGGTGGAGAAAGGGAACAGGAAGGGCAGGGATATTACTGAATCCAGGATCTTAGCAGTACTAGATGACAGGATAGCACATAGTGCAGCCCATTGGAAAACACAATCCCAACTATACGTACAAAATGATGGGGTCTAAATTAGTTGTTTCCACTCAAGAGAGTGATCTTGGAGTCACTGTGGATAGTTCTCTGAAAACATCCACTCAATGTGCAGCAGCAGTGAAAAAAAAGTGAACAATGTAGGAAATAATTAAGAAAGTGATAGATATGACAGAATATCTCATAGATCATATTTGTAAAAACAGCAAATAAATCCATGATACACCCACATCTTGAATACTGCATGCACATGTCACCCCATCTCAAAAATAGAAATATTGGAATTGGAAAAGGTTCAGAAAAGGGCAACAAAAATGATTAGGGGTATGGGACAGTTATGCCAGACCTAACCCCCAGTTTCACTTGAGCAAACAGGAGATATTTGACACTGTGCAATACGGCTCCTGTGCTCTGTTCCCAAAGTGTTCTGCAGCAGAGGAGGGTCTCTGGTATTATGTGTGTCACTGGCCTATTGGGGTGATGCTGAAACAGGACAGGGTACAGATGGCATTGTGGGGGTGGCGTGAACCTTCACTCTTCATTTCCCCTTCCAAGAACAGAAGGGACAGGAACCCTTACCCAGCGAGGTCACAGTCTCATAGTTCTCCTGCATGACATCCCAGTAGAGGGCTCTCTGAGTGGGGTCCAGCAGAGCCCACTCTTCCCTGGTGAAATACATAGCCATCTCCTTGAAGGTCACCAGCCCCTGAAAGAGTAAGAGTCCAACACTAAGGACTTGCTGCCCCACTCACAGCCCCACTATTTGTGGCAGAGAAGAGTGAATCAAATGGAAGCTCTGGGTGGATCATAGTCAGGAGAGTCCCACCTCGACCTGGCTCAGAGTATCCAGCAAATGCCAGGGTGAGGGGATGAAGAGAGAGCCCCTTATCTCTCCCAGCATATCCATCACCCCCCTACTAGCCACTGACTGATACAGGAGATGGAGCCCCTAGCAGGGTCCAGGGAGAGCTCGCTGGTAGGATGCCCAACACCCTCCTCATTGTGAGGAGTGGGATATGAAGGGAGAGGCAGCTCCAATAAGCCTGACTCATGGGTGTCCCCTTTATATCTCACAGCAGCTGATGGTTAATGAGGTCAGGCTCCAGCACTAGGAGTCTGGTCAGTTTGACTAGCTCCATGTAGGTGGGTTATTTTCTCTCTTCACAAATTAGGGCATTTCCACCTCCAAACCTCCTGGGTCTGTTCCTAGAATCTAGGCCACTTAGTAAATAACTCCCAGCAGGTCTGCCACACCCTGGCCTCCTCCTTTCCCCACGCTGTGAATTTCCTGCCCCGCTCCAACCTCCAAACCAGACTCTGCAAACCTTCCCACCTCTGGTGTATTTGCTCTCCCTTTCCTCCAGCAGGAACCCACCAGCAACCCCCCGATAATCTCTACCTGGACTGACTCCACTGCAGCCATTTCTCTTCCCTGTCCCACGCCAGGCTGGGATGAGCTGGAGCAAAACATTCTGCAGCCTGTCTGGGGGAGAAGGGCAGTTGTGGGCGTTTCAGAACCGGTTTTAGTTAATTTCACATCACAATTCCCCCAGGCCCTTTCCCTGCAGACAGACACCCTAGATTCTGTCATGCTGGGAAATGCTCAATCTGTTTATTACAATTTAGACCTGGCTCCTCCTGCCAGGCTAAGTCCACAGACACATTTTTAACCTCCCTTCTCTCTCCCCTCACCCCTTCTCTGAACACAAGGCTAGAAAAGAGCAGAACCAAAGGAGTCACTGTGGGGGATTCCCTCAGACACTGACCCCACGGCAGCCACACCCCAGCAGGGGGAATATGGAGTCAGGAACTGGCTTTTGCTCTGTCTGATCCTTGTTTTGTTCACTGGAAAGTGGTTCTGCCCCAGGATGCAGCAATACATGTGTCTGGGTGGACTAGAGAGCTGGAAATCTCTCCCCCACATTCATTTCTCCCACTGCCCCTTTCAGTCTCTCCTTCCCCTGTCCTCTCTCCCTGCCCCTCTGGCTGGGACAGTCCCATTCCTGGGGGCTTTGCTCTCCCATGGCTGGATTTCCTCCTGGCAACCGCTAATGGGAGGAGAAATGAGGTGGTGTTGTTTGTGCAGAGTCACTTTCTTGCCAGACCCTAGGACATTCCCTGAGGTCTTTCAGTTACCTGGAGACTCTGGCTCAGAATTTAGTAGTAACAGGGCCCAGGACTGCCCTAGGGGGCTAGGACCAGCTGCAGAAAGTCATCCCCTGGGCCGGGCAGAGAAGAAGCTTTAATTAAGGTCACTTCCCAGCACAGAGCCCCACTGGGGGAGCAGCAGCTGCCAAGCCTGGTCTCCCAGATCACAATGGAGGCTGCAGCATCTGACCCAGGAAGCTGAACCCCAATATCCTGAGCAGAGAGGGACGGAGTGTATGAGCAGCTTCCCTCCTTTAGCTCTCTGGGGAGAGCAGCTAATGGGAGCCCCTCCTCACAGGGAGAATGGCTGATCTCATTTGACCCACTGTCCATCTGGAATCACTCCTTGTCTTTCCATACAGTGACTCTGGATTAACAACGGTCTCAATGACACCGGATTTCAGAAAGAATGAGTTCAGAACGCTGTGGAAAAGACCATCGTGTGGCAGTGCTGACTCCCTTCCCACCTCCCTCACCCCCGCAGATCTAGGACAAGGACTGGGGGCAAAAATTTTCCAAACGGAACCGAAAGTTCCTGCAGTTTTCAAAAGAGGAGAAAAGTAAATTCTGTGAATTCACACTAACAGTGTTTGCTAAGTGGACAGAAAGTTATCCCAGTGACAGGGCACGTGACTGGGGAATGGACTTGGTGACCTGGTGACTAGGAGCCAGGACTCTGGTACAAGTTGACCAGAGAGAAGGATCATGGTTAGCAGCAGCCCCCAGACACCCCCTAGTACCCAGAGCCCAGACCCCCCAGCCAGGGGCCCCAGACACCCCCCAGCCAGGATCCCATCAGATATTCCCTGGGACGCAGCCCCCAGAGTCCCTGGCCAGGGACCCCAGATACCCCTCAAAGCCCCACCGGCCAGAGAACCCCCACCACACCATGATTGCCAGGTTGGGAATCCCAAAGGGTTCCCCCCCACCAAGAGCCCCCAGCAGCCAGGGACCCCCTCAAGGGACCCCCCCCACTGGGAACTCAGTCCCTCACTGCCTGCCTAGGAACTTCCCCACCCTCCAGAACGATCTACCCTGACATTTGCCTGGGACCCCCTCCTCTGCCCAGTGTGACCCCCTGATGCTTTACAGTGCGACCCATCACTCTGCTTCCCTGGCATGCCCTCACCTAGTGCCAGGGATCCCCTCCCCCAGCTCTGTGCACTGGGCATGGCAACAAAACCAGGAACCAGCAGGGGAAGCACAGACAGAGCCCCTGGCACAGAACCAGGCTCCCTCTAACCCTCTGTCCCGCCTCCCCAAGAGACACCCACCCCCACTGTTCTGCAGCCACCAGGCCCCCAGCGATACCCACCTCCAGGACCCATAGCCTCAGGGATGGGCACATCAGAACCACCACCCCCGAAAACCCCAAACCTCCACAACCCACCAACCTGACTAGGGTACCCCCTGCCCAGCCACCAGAGGCCTCCCCCTACCACAATGCCCCTTCAGCTGCAATCTCCCCACACAGACACCCTCCCTGCCCCTGCAAGTGTTACCTCACAGAGTGTGAGAAGTGGCTAGAAAGTTAACACCACCTCCTGCTGGCCAGTCACACAGGCAGAGGGAGCCTGGGGAGTGCTTCTTTAACAGGAGAATGAAAGGCCTGGAGGGCAAGAAAGATCCACGGGCTGTCACTAGCAAATAATAGCCACCATGGATCTACCCCAGAGGCGGCTGCATCTTAGCACATTGGGAAACAACCCATCATATTCAATTAGAAATAAAACAACTAGAGAGAAGTGGGGGCAAATGTTTGGGGTATTTTATATCAATCTTTGACACACGCAGAGAGAACCCTGTCACAAACGACATTTGATAACATGAGAGAAAACCACCAAGATCGGAGGGGATTTGATGTTGCTATTAAATAACTAGTGGAAAAGGGGGACTGTTGGACTGGATTTTATATGACTGTCCAATACATAAACAGAATGTGATGGTCCCCCCGGCCACGGGGCAACCATTCACGTGAGCAGCTCAGAGCCCTTTGAGGAGCTGATTTAAGGGCGGGGGGGGGAGCTGGAAGGACTCCCTGGACAATGGAAGGGGGCCGCAGGGGAATTGGGAAATGGGGTCTGGGCAGTCTCCATGGGGGATGTGCTCCTCCCTTCCCTTCCCTGCCCTGGCAGAGAACGGGAACCTCATCCCATCCCCACTCCAGTGGGAGCCATGTTCTGGGGAATGACCTAGGGCAACAATTTCCCACCCAAACAAGGACAAATCGCTGCAGATAAAATGGGTGGGAAAATCCACCCCCCATCGGAGTGATTTTAAATTGACCTTTGAGAAGTATGGAGAGAAAAGGGAAAATCAGAGGCAATTAGAGAGCTGATCATTGGGGGGGGGGGAGAGCAGAATCTCCCTGGATTTTATAGCCACGTGTGATAATGAGAGAGAAAAGGGGAAATCTTGAGAGAATGTGTGTGTGGGAGGAAGTGGCAAAAACAGGGACAGGATCCAGTTAACTCACCTCCCTCCCACCCCGGGAATGTCCTGGCTGCACAGAGACAGATCTACACCCCCACCCCAGTGACCTCCCCCCCCTGCAACTCCGGTTTCTCCTCCCCCCTCGACACCTCCGCCCTCACACCAAAGGGGGGGGCTCTGCCAGCGCCTCCCCCTGAGCTCAACTCCTGCTCCTCCCCCCAGCCCGGATTGTGCCCTTTAGCCCCCCACGAACCCTGCCTCCAGCTGCCTGATCCACCCCCCCGCCCATCAATTTCCTGCTCTGCGCCCGCCCCTCCCACGCTCCCTGTTACTTCCCCGCCCCGCTCCAGCCCCGCCCCCAGCGCCCGGCGGAACGTTATGGCTGGTCCGGGCAGGGGGAAGGGCAGCGGCTTCAGCGGCTGTTACTGGGCATGCGCAGTGCCCGGGAGTAGCACATTGCTATGGGGAGGGATTTAATACACCGCCCCCCCCCCGCCGGGCCCGGGGTCCGCCCTCCCCCACACACGACGGCCGGGCCCCGGCCCCCCCATCCCAGCGGGGCGGGCGGGCGGATCCTCCTGCAGCTCCACTGGGGCCGAGGCGCCTTCAAGGCTTCTCCCAGGCTCCCTGGGGCAGAGTCACTTTCCTGCCCCCCAGCGCCTCTCATTCCCCGGGGGCTCCGGGTCACAATGTCCCACCGCCCTTCCCCCGCCTGCAGCTCCGGCTTCTCCCCTCCCGCCCCCACCAGCCACACCAACGGGAACCCCCGGGCCCCAGTCTCTGTCCCCACCTGGATCCCAGCGGGGCCAGGGGCAGATCCTGGCTGCAGCTGACAACAGCTGCTCCGCTCTGGCTCGGGCAGCTCCAGCGCTGTTGGCAGCACGTGGAGAACCAGGAAGCAGCTGTTCAGCCCGGGCCCCGCATCACAATGTGCCAGAGCCCCACCCCCAGGAGCTGCCCCACCCCTGAGCTGAGCCAGAGCCCCGCCCCCAGGAGCTACCCTGCCCATGGGCTGTGCCAGAGCCACGCCCCCAGGAGCTACCCTGCCCATGGGCTGTGCCAGAGCCACGCCCCCAGGAGCTGCCCCGCCCCCGGGCTGTGCCAGAGCCCCGCCCCCAGGAGCTGCCCTGCCCATGGGCTGTGCCAGAGCCCCGCCCCCAGGAGCTGCCCCACCCCTGCTCTGTGCTGGAGCCCCGCCCCGAGGAGCTGCCCTGCCCCCGAGCTGAGCCAGAGTCCCGCCCCCAGGAGCTGTCCGCACCTGGGATGTGTCAGAGCCCCGCCCCCTGGAATTTCCCCATGTTGGGTCTCTGAGCTTTGTTCTCCTGCCGCCTTCTTCCCAGCACCCCCTGCTCCCTTCCTGTGTCTGCAAACACCCCCCCTCCCCCGGGGCCGGCTGCAGTGCTCGCTGAGGCTGACTCCAGTGGCTGAAGTTGCCTCCATTTCTGCTTCACCTGGAGGGGGAGAGACAAAGAGAGGAGATTGTCCCAGGGTGTGAAACCAGAATCAGGGGGCAAGGAAAGAAGGACTGTTTGGAAAGGTGGGTTTTTTTGTGGGGGGAGGGCTGAGCCAGAGGGATTCAGAAGAAGTTGGGCAGCAGAGGCTCAGGGAAATTGAAGGGAACCTCCTGGGTGTCTCAGTGTTGCCCAGGGTTTGTACAGCACCTTGCATAATATGGGGTCTGATCTCAGTCATGGTCTGTGCAGCACCTGGGAGCCCTGATGTCTGTTTCCTGATCACAGGCTCTGGGAATGGAGAGAGGGAAACCTCAGCACCTGAAGGTTAATGCAGCCCTGTGTGCAACCCCTGCTAGGGTGATCCGACAGCAAATGTGAAAAAATTGGGATGGGGGTGGGGTTAATAGGCACCTATATAAGAAAAAGACCCAAAAATCGGGACATCTAGTCATGCTAGTCCCTGCTGTTCTCATAAGGGGTCGGCTTAGAGAGGGTTTGGCTACACTTGCAGCTGTCCAGCGCTGGGAGTTAAAGCTGTCTTCCTACAGCTGTTTAGGGAAAGCGCTGCAGTGTGGACACACTGACAGCTACCAGCACTCTGTCATGGCCACATTTGCAGCGCTGTTGGGAGTGGTGCATTATGGGCAGCTATCCCAGCATTCAAGTGGCTGCAATGTGCTTTTCAAAAGAGGAGGGTGGGGTGGAGTGTGACACGGAGCGTGGGGGAGACAGAGCGAGTGGATTTTTGGAGCTGACACTGTTTCAGCTCCCTGCCTGGCAAGTTCAAGCCTCCTCCCCCACCCCTCTCTCATTCACTAAATGCAAATAGCCGCCTTTGTTCTTTTCCTCACAGACCAGATAAGCCGCTGATCCAAAACAGACCCCCCTCCCCTGTGCCCACCCGGCTGCTTCTCTCCTCAAGCAAACACCAGCTGTGGGTGTTCCAAAGGGATCCCCCTGCCTCTGCTCATTCACTGCAAACAGTAACTGTGTTTGGTTTTTAGATAAGCAGCTCCGGGAGCCTTGAGCTCACAGCAAAGCAAACAGAGGCATCACACCAAAACAAAGAGCGTTATCTCTACTTAAAAGCATTATGGGAAGGTTCCGGAGGTCAGTGACAGCGTAGTAAGATTAATCACTGTTTACACTGGCACCCCAGCGCTGCATCACCAGCTCTGTTCTCTTTATTCCTCTCGTCGAGGTGGAGCACATGCAGCACTGTAGCCAGGGAGATACAGCGCTGTATGCGCCTTGCCAGTGTGGACGGGGTGTAAGTTACAGCGCTGTAAAGCCACCACCTGCACTGTAACTCTCCAGTGTAGCCAAGGCCTGAGTTGTAGTAATAATAGCAGCCAAGAATCCGGTGGCACCTTCTAGACTAACAGACGTATTGGAGCATGAGCTGTCGTGGGTGAATACCCACTTCGTCAGATGCAACAATAGTCCCATATGGGCTAGTGGTCAGGATTCCTGGTTTTCAACCAGGTAGCCTGGGTTCAATTTCTGGTGTGGGAAGAGTGTAGAGCTTTTGCCCAGAGTGGAGGCAGGAAATGAAAGGAACAGGAAGGGATCCTGCCAGCAGTGGAGTTAGACAGTGTAGGGAGTGGACCCCAGAAGTGGGGGTGGGGCAGTCGTTTGGGGGGGAGATGAGGGAAGGATCCCAACAGTGCGGGAAGTTGACAACCTGGAGAGCACAGGCCTGGATGGGGACCTGGAAGAGTGAATGTGTCCCTCTAAACCCATCAACTGCAGACTAGGCAGGCTTGGAAGAATTGTGTATTTGTTGGTAAATGTCAATTTCTGTGTAAACACACAACCCAATGGCAAAATATTTCCATCAATAATCATCAAAATTGACAGATGGGCAAAGTAAGAAACATGCTGCTTGAGAACTTATCATGTTGTAGGAGCAGCAGTGATCTGTATGCTCTGTATAACCTGTATGCTCAAAAGGTCTGTTAAACTCCCCCAGCTTGTGTCCTTTCCCTCTTTGAATGCCTGTGAGGTGGCTTTCCCACTCTCCTTTGTACCTCCAGTGAATGCCCTTCACCCGGCCCATCTGGCCAGTGGTTCGCTGTGTTACATTCTATTGCACCTCAGGGAGACTGATCTTCATCGCACCGTCCATCGCTGCGCTGTGGGACACTTACCTTAAAGGATCCTCACATCTCCACTGCCAGGCCTGTCCTGGGAGCGTGAGTATGAGTGTGACACCCTCCCCCATCCCTTCTTTTGAGCTTAGCTATCAAGCTAATAAATGTGCTGCTTTCTGCCAAACTCTGGGGGGGGAGGGGCATTATTAGTCCTCTCTAAACTTACTAACTGACCCAATTTTGGGTAACACAAGCAACATTGTTTGATCTGTTATTGTACCAAAGGGGGAGATGGTTGTCTATAAAGGAGGGTGAAGACTAAATGCTTCTGATGAGAATGGGATTTGAACGCATGCAGGCAGAGCATAATGGGGTAGCAGTCCATCACCTTAACCACTCGGTCACCTCATCTGAGCTGTGAAAAAACGGACAGGAGGAGAAATCTAATGCCGGCAGAGATAGGGACACTAAGGAGTTTTTAAATACTAAGCGAAAGCAGGGTCTGAATGAGCTCCCCTCTCTCACCTAGTGAGGAGCTGGGGAAAGACTTCAGGAACAGACCGTGTTCACATAGACACACCTACTCTGCCTAGCTATGCAGCATGATGGGGCCGCTTCCCCAAAATGACCAGTTTGGGATGGTCTTGGGTTACAAATCACTTTAGGATTGAGTGGAATGAAATGTTATTCTCCTTCCTGTATGAGTGAAGGGCAGCAGAACGTACCTAGTCCGTCCTGATGGAGGGGTGAGGTGAGTGAGGAATAGCTTTTATTGGACTGCAGAGAAGTGATTGAGGACGTCACCCTAAACCAGTGGTCCCCAAACATTTCACATTGTGCCCTCTTAGCCATGGCTGTGGCCCCTCGGAAGCCATGGTCAAGAACCGGGGCTGGGAGGAGTGGGGCTGTTGCTTGCTGGGGTGAGGGGTGCGGACAGGGGTAAAGGGGTCAACGCCGGGCTGGTTTTGTTCTTTGTTTGTTTTTAACTGCCCTACATTTCTAACTTTAGGCATGCATGTATACTAAAGGTGTCTAGTTTCTAGTTGTTAGAAGAAGGGGGTGGGTTGCTCCAGTGAATAATTTATGACGCGACGGAACTGTCTACATAGGCTTATACTAAGATGTAAAGAGCAGGCTGGTTCTCTCTGGAGACGAGCTGCTCTCTATTGATGCGTGCACTTGTCAATAAAGAGCTTTTGATCGGACCTTGCTGGTGTTGCCTGTCTCTCTCGCGGTCAGACAACGAACTTTGCCGTCTGGGTTAGAGTCCCTGACATCTTTGGCGACTCCGCCGGGACCCGTCTGACTCTCCGGCGGGGGATCGGACCCTGAGGCAACGCAGCGCGCATCCTCCGGTTTAGAGGAGACTTGCCTGGTGATCTGATCTCTGCGTTGGCGATAAGGCGTGTTCTGTGAACCAGCTGAAACTCGTAGAAATCCAGCAACGTCCACCTACCCATTGAGTAGGGTCCAGGTTGTCGGGGTTAGAGTCCCTGACTACTTAGGTCTGGGTTAGAGTCCCAGTCCAGGTTTGCACAGGATCCAAGTTGTCTGGGTTAGAGTCCCAGCCTGGGTTTGAGTCTCAGTCCAGGTGTTCAAGTCCCTGGAGAGGTAAGTGAGCGCTTGACGTGGGGAGGTGGGGGTTAGAGTCCCTTTACCTCGACCCGGGGAGGAGGGGTTAGAGTCCCTTCATTAAAATGAGACAAGTTGGCAGTAAGTGCCCGGGGGATGCCCCGTTGTCTCTGATACTTAGAGATTGGAAAGAGATTTCTGAGACAGCTGATCTAGTTAAATTTAAGATGAGAAATCTGTGTTGGATCCAATGGCCATCATTTACCTTTCATTTGTCCCCAACTAGAGACTGGCCGGTGGGTGAAACCTTTTCCACAGATAGGAGGAACTCCTTAAGGGATATTTTGGTTGATCTTAGGCCGAGACAAATGGATTACTTGTTTGTATGGTATAATTATAAACCCATGGAGGGATGGGTAGCTTTTGAAGCTGTTTGTATGCAGAGCTCTTGTAAAAAAATCACCCACCATATGCACCAGAGCCGCACCGGGAGGAGGACAATTTTGTTCCTGTTCTTCCCCGTCTGATGGAGTGCAAGGATTCAAAAGCAGGTTAGGGACAGTTCAGGGACAGAGGAGAATCAAGGGGGAGCTCAGAGTGATGTTCCCTCATCTTCAGAGGAATCAGGCAGCCTCACCCCCTCTGTGCAGCCTCCAGCCAGCCTTTTGCAAACTTGGTCAGGGACTGCTTTTCAAACACCCCCAATATTACAGCAGCCCTTGTCCTTGCCCTTGTGGACCCCCACTAGGTTACTTAACTCCATGAGAGAGAATGTTTCTGAGACACCTCTGATATTACAAGCCTCATTGAGAACTTATCTGGTTCTACTGGTTGCTGGGGAACATGAGATGGTTTTTACCCATACCCTGTTTGCAACTTCAAATTTGTTTAACTGGCAGTGCACTATGCCTCACTTATGAGACAATCCTGAGGCAGTGGAAAGAATGTTCTGCACAATCTTTTCACTCATGTGCCCACTTGGGCAAATGTAAATCAGTTATTAGATACTCTCATGACAGAAGATGAAAGACAAAAAGTAAAAGAAAAATCTGCAGCTCATTTGAATGCACCTTGGCTAATTACTGACCCTAACTGGAATCCCAATAATCCAGCTCAAAAGACAAAGTTGGATGGATTTTTAAAAGCTGTTTTGAATGGTATTAGAGATGCAGGGGAGGCTACTCCAAATTGGAGCAAGGTGACTGCTTGTGTCCAGCATCCAGATAAGCACCTCTCTGACTTTTGTGCTCGACTGATTTGTGAAGTTAAAAAGCATGGGAATTTAAATCCTGAAACTGATCATGGAAAGGAGATGGTTAAAATGGTTTTCATGTCACAATGTGCAAAGGATATTGCAAAAAGATTTAGAAAGCATCCAGATGGTACGCAAGGGAAAAGTTTGTCTGAAGTAGTTAGCATTGCTACTAGAATGTTTAATGGGAAAGAGAAAAAGAAAGAAAAAGACATAAGGAACGGGTTAATTTAAAAATCATCTTGGCCCCGGGATGGAAGGAGGGGGGTGCTCTGCGTTCAGGGTCAGGAATCGGCGCGGACTGTGCTTGGTGCAGGGAGGGGCTGCTTTCGGCCCCAGCTGGCTGTGAAGGAAAAAATATAGACAGAGGCGAAGCAAAGGAAATACAAGTTACAGAACTGAAATTACATTTGCAAAGCTTAACTGTCCGGTAAGATCCAACAGTGTGCCTTTGTGACCCTGGAGTCGGTGTGGCTTGGTGACACCAAAGAAGCCACAGGCAGCCGACCTGGACTGGAATCTCTGAAAGAGACGCCGCAGGAGATTCCAGGGTGTAAAAGAACAGCCCTCCCAAGAGCAGAAGCATGTTGGAAATTCTGGACAAGCTGTATACAGGATAATCTCCCTTCCACCTCTCCCCCTCCTCTGAACATTATACACAGAAGTGGCCAGTCTGGACGTACGTGTGTAAGTATGAAAGGAGCTTCGGGCTTGGGGCATTAATATTTTCCTGAGTAATGTGGGAGCGTTCCCAACACTCTCCGTTGTTGTTTTATTATTTTATTAACGAAGCTTTAAAATTCAGTTATATGGTGTGTTTTCTTTATCTTCCCCCAACGATCCTGTAGTGTCAGCCTGATCATCTGACATGAGGGATAGATTGGTAACAGAAATTTGTCACAGTTTGGTGAGCAATTAAGAAGGGGGGAGCCCTGCAGAATTTACACCATCTATTTGTTTTACCCTTGTTATTTTGTGTTTGCTTTGCTTTGTACTGTTGGTGTTATATGCTGAGAACTGCATGAGTAAAAGTGAGTCCTAATAGGATAAGGAAACACTATCTGGTTCTGGTTCTGTTCTATTTAACCAGTTACTGTTGTTGTTTTTTTTCTCTGTTCATTTGGGTGTTAGGAGTGTGGGTGGAACTGAACCTCTTGTTCGTAATTCCTCGGAGTGGAAGCCATGTGTGCGAGACAGCTCTGAGGTTAAATTGAGATCCTTCTGTCCTGTCCCCTGTAGCGGTCAGTGTATAGAAGTGGGAAAGTCTGGCTTAGACTGTAATTCCCTCTGCTCTCTGTGTAATTCTCTTTTCTGTTTAAGTGTCAAACAGATGAATGAGTCTCTGGGTAAACCCTCTAGAGTAGTCCTTCAAATTATATGTTAAGTAAATGGCCTTTGCCCAATGGGCCATGTGTCTTCGTCTAGGTGGCAAGCCTCATGAAGGAGGACTCGGGTAGTCTTGTGAGTAAGAATGTTTAAGGGAAGAGACCAGGAGGGGTGGGGGGGCTAGTTGAGAAGCCCACCCTCCTAGCTAAACTGGTAGTGGAAGAAGTTGGTGCCTATGGAAGGGACGGTTCAGTGAGAAAAGCAGGATCGGGCCCAGGCGGGCAGGCAACAGACAGAGAGATTGGAAAACAGGTTGGAAAACTTTAAGGGTGTAGTGGAAGGAAGGAGTCAGTAAGTGTAAGCATGGGGATTTCAAATACCCAGAACTTACTTGGAATGGTGATTTGAGTTGATAAAAGTGGCTGTTGGGAGACAAGCAAGTGATTTAAGGGAGAGTGAGAAGTTAACTCTGTAGTTGCTGGAGGAAACAGCAGTTGAACTTTGTAAAAATGCTAAAGAGGAAAGTTCTTGGTGTCTTTGAAATGTTTGTAAATAAATTGAGGCAAAGAAATTGTTAATTGCAATCATTTAGAATTTAGTTAAATTAGCTGAAGAATGTATATAGTGCTATGTAACTGAAATTTTATTAGGCTGTAAGGGCACTATAAGTAGTGATGTTTTCTTTCAGTGTTTGAATTCAAGAGTTAAAAGTAAAAAGCAAGCCAGAAAGCATCTGTATTCATGCAAATTATCTAACTGATAAGGTAGGAGCCACTGAAACCTGGGCTGCCTATGAAACACATAAAATATGGGATAATTCCTCTGTTTTTCCTGAAATCAACAAGGGTATTTGTCTATTTTAAGCAATGATTGTCTGCCCAGAAGGGGTAGACCTCTGTTTTTTTGTCTTTCAGATAATCAGAGAAAACTGATGCCAGCTAAACAGCATTCAACGTACCATGCATTTACTGGCACAATAGAAATTATGTTTTGTGTTCTATGTTCTGTCTTGTGGTGTTTGTCTTGTGGCCGGAATTTTTGTGTTTAATATTTTTATAAAATAATCTAGTTTAAAATCAAACAAAAAGGTTAAATTAAAATGCAGATACTTGTTTTGTTCAACTTGGAATACAAAGTGTTTAGATAAATCAGGAGAATGTGATATACTAAAGTCTAATGCATTTCCTTAAGTAAGGAAAAGAAACTTTATTGGTCAAATTGTTAATTGCAAAAATTGTTGTTAAAATTTGCGTACCAACAGTCTTTGAAAGCAAGGACATGAAAAGTTAACCCACTCCCCATATTGTACATGGGATCTTTCTGGCTACCTCAGATTTCTAGCCAGAGGGCTGGGGATGGTGGAAGGCTATTGGACTAGAGGTTGTATTGAGTGAACTCCTCAAAGTGGGTGTGCTTGTCCTGGCTTGTTGCTCGAAAGCTCTGTAATAAGGTTATTTTAGTAAAAGGGTGTGTGTGGCATATATTAAATAATAAGACTAATGTACTGTGTAATGACAATGTGTAGGTGTTCATTGTTGCGAAAAAGGTGTATAAGTAAAAAGTGAAAGTTTCCTTTGCAGGTTAAAAGAAGCCAAGAAGGGAAGAAGCACAAAGAACAGAATGAATTAACTGAAAAAATAAAATAAAATAAAATAGCAAGCTCAGGCTATAGATAAGACACTGACTCCATTCAAGGACACTGCTCACAGTTAAGACTTGGTTAACAACCAGGAAAAGGAGGGCTTGAATTTGCCCATGCAGCTATGAGATCTGAAAAACACTGCCAGGCACTAATGAAATGTGTTAAGTTTTTTTTCTCACAGGTAAGGAAGCGCTACCCAAAGACCCTAGCAGCCCTGCCACTCCTTGGAACCAGGAGACGGGATTGATGTAAAGGTCCACCAACGAAAGACTGCCTTGGCTCCATGCTGGAAAGGCCCTTAAGTCCTGATGACTACCAACACCGCTGTGAAGTACCAAAGACTGACTGCTTGGACCCAAGATTCTCACTGCAAAAAGACCCCTCCACATTGGGAGAATTCTCCTAACTGATGATTAGCCTATTTCACCTTCTAGCTCCACTGTGCCTTCTGGACAGTAGGGAAAAAGTACAAGGTGAAGTGCTAGTAGCCTCTCCCTTATCCACTGACAGATCTACTGTGCCTTTGAATTTTTCTAGAAAAAGCAAAACCATTACAGGGTGATGTGCTAGTAACCTCTCCCCTATATGATGCTGCACCAAGACTGTTTTGGGAAAGAAGAAGGAACACTCACTCCACCGAAATTGCTAAAGTCCAGGAATTCCTGACTAGAAAGGACATTAAGAACTGACCCCGGTGAAGAAACAAAGAATTGTACACTGGCAGAAAAAATTTGTGGGACCCATGCTTGGGAATGTGGTATTGATTGGATTTTGGGGTTTATTCTACAGGCTGTGCCCTGTGTTGTGGATAAATTCTTCAGCATGTATTGCTCTCTCTAATTGGATTTTAAATAACAAGTACCCGAAGAGTTGTTCTGCCACTGGAAATTTTACCTGTATTGAAACCGTTCCAGTGACTAATAATGTAACCCCCTCCTATGCTATTAATGTCAATGCCTTTTAAAAGTACCTGAAAATAGTTAAATGACAAATGTAATATAGTACTACACCAAGGAAAGATGGTATTAAATATCACTGAGGCTGGGAAGGCATTGCAGTGGGATCTAGTATGTTTGGAGATTCAGAATTTCCTGAATGACCAGCTGATGGCCATTTGGAGTGATCTTGAGTTCCAGACTTGGCCCACTGCCCTTACAGACACATCAGGAGTACCATCTGATCTGTGGTCATGGAGATATACTAAAGACTTTCTGGGTGGAAGTGTAAACATTTACAGTGCTCCTTCCAAGCATTTGGACTGGGGGGTGTGGGCTTCCACATACCGAATCCTGACGGGTCCATGGGGAGGATGCACATGGGACTGGATTATTCACCGAAACATCTGGGAAATTAGACCACTTGGTATACCTAACTGATTTATAGTCAGTGCCCCAATCCCTTAGTTGTCAGACAAACAGGATTCCACTCTTTTGTCCGTGCACTCATTCCTGGATTGTGGGTGGCTAAGCTCAAGAGAGCAGTTGTAAATATTTCTGCAGAGTTTGAAAAAAAAACCGCTAATGCATTAATAGACGCTTTCCAAAAGTTGCAACGAAAGACTGATGAAGTAGCAGAAGTAACTTTGCAAAATAGACGTGTGCTAAATGCCATGAATGCTGAATTAGAGAGGGGCTTGTGCTCGCATTGGGGAAAAATGTTGCTTTGCTGTTAATCACTCTGGCTTAATTGACAAAGATTTACAAGCTATTAAGAATGTTGCTGTTGTTTTCCATGCTATATCTCTTGATCACACTTTTAGTTTTAAGGACCTCCACTCAGACCTTGGGTCATGGTTTACTAGCCTCCCCCGTACAATTGTTAAATGGATATGTGTCCCAAGAGTCCCATTATGGTCCTCTAGGGACAAAGGGGGGATTGTTAGGCCCGAATAAAGATATAGCAGACAAAACCAGGTATGCCAACCTGACCAAAGTCAGGCTAACAGAGGTTTGTGGGTAATCCCTGAGTGGAAAACACTGAGAAGCAGCAGCATGTCTCACAAGCGCTGGGAAAAAGTGAGATAAGAGAGAAGCTGGATTCCTGGCATAGTACCAGATGTGCTGTGTTCGGGCAGCTCCTTCGAAGAACTGATAAGAGTCCTAGTTTCCCAGCCTCCTTGTTTTCGCTCCCTGGTTTTGTTCTTTGTTTGTTTTTAACTCCCCTACATTTCTAACTTTAGGCATGCATGTATACTAAAGGTGTCTAGTTTCTAGTTGTTAGAAGAAGGGGGTGGGTTGCTCCAGTGAATAATTTATGACGCGACGGAACTGTCTACATAGGCTTATACTAAGATGTAAAGAGCAGGCTGGTTCTCTCTGGAGATGAGCTGCTCTCTATTGATGCGTGCACTTGTCAATAAAGAGCTTTTGATCGGACCTTGCTGGTGTTGCCTGTCTCTCTCACGGTCAGACAACGAACTTTGCCGTCTGGGTTAGAGTCCCTGACATAAGTATAATCTAATATCTCATTGAAAGGTGACAGGGCCAGAAAGAGTTAATTAACTCACCTCACCGACTGACCTGACCCGTGGGTGAACCTTAAAAACTGGTTAACAAGATATGTAAATGAACAGAGCTTTGAAATGCAAGTCTGCAGTGTTAGAGGTAGAAGGGGAGGTGTTTGCTCAGGTCTTGTGATGTCAGCAAACAAGTCTTGTCTATTGCTATAGTTTTAATTCAAAGAGCAAAAAAAGAATATTAACATTTATGATGATACTTGAGTGAAATAGTATTATTGTCTGTGTCTCTTTGAAGGTTGTGGTAATCTGTATCTGAACTGTTTGATGGATGTACTAATTGCCAGGATGTTTGGAAGAAGAGTTAAGCCTATTGTTTTCTCAGGCTGAAAGGCTGCTGGAAATGTTTAAGAACCTGAGACACGATCCTTCTTCATCTCAGATCTGCTTTGGGTTTCAAGAGGGGGAAACCTTAAGCCACAAGGATTGAGATCCCCAGTCATTGACTGGAGCCACCCTGAATATGGACATTGGATTATAACCTATGGACTATTTCTAAAAGGACTTTTGGCAACTACTAGCTCATCTCTACTTTGTATCTGAACCTCAAAAATTGAATTCAAGTCTATATGTCTATGAATCTTTTAACCAACACTCACTCTCTCTCTTTTCTTTTCTAATAAATTTTAGCTTAGTTAATAAGAATTGGCTATAGCATGTATTTTAGGTAAAATCTAAGTTATAATTGAACCTGGTTATGTGGCTGATCCTTTGGGATCGGAAGAATCTTTTCTTTTATATGATGAAGTAAGATTTTCAGGAATCATCATCATATCTAACAGGTGTGTCTGGACGGAGGCCTGAGGCTGGGTACTTTAAGGGAACTGCGTGGTTTAAACTTCTAAGTAACCAGTGAGGTACTACAGAAGCTGTTTTGTGCTGGCTTGGTAAATCTAAGTATTGAAATAACCAGCAGCGTTTGGGATTTGTCTGCCCTGTTTTGTTTGCAATTCACTCTGATTGAGTGAGCTGAGCTGGCTCCCACGGGCAGCACCGTCACACCTACAGCCAGGCTGCAGAGGTCCGGGGGATCTTAGGGGCCTTGGGGTGCACAGATACCTATGTCCAGGCCATAGCGGTCCCTGGGGGGCTTAGAGAGTTTGGGGGGGACACAGATACCAATCTCCATGCTCTAGGGTCCCATGGGGGCTTAGAGGGTTCGTGGGGGGCACATATTCCTACATCCAGGCTGTAGGGTTACCAGGGGGGCTTAGGGGGTTAGTGGGGGGGCAAAGATACCTACTTCCAGGCTGGAGGCATCCTGGGAGTCTTAGGGGATTTGTGGGGGCCAAAGACACCTATGATGTCCAGGCTGTAGGGGTACCAGTGGGTTTCAGGGGTTCGAGTGGGCACAGATACGTATGTCCAGGCTGTATCGTTCCCAGGGGGGGTTAGAGGTTTCGTGAGGGGCACAGATATCTACGTCCAGATTGTAGATGTCCCAGGAGGGGCGGGTTAGGGGGGTTGTGGAAGTGCAAATACCTATGTCCAGGCTGTAGGGGTTCCTGGGGACTTAGAGGGTTTCTGAGGGGCACATATACCTACGTGAACACTGGAGTGTCGCAAGGGACTTATGGAGTCTATATGGGGTACAGATACCAATGTTCTGGCTGTATAGGTCCCTCGGGGGCTTAGGGGGTTTGTGGGGGGTACAGATAACTAAGTTCAGACTGGAGGGATCTCTGAGTGTCTTAGGTGTTTGGTGGGAGGCACAGATACCTACGTCCAGGCTGCAGGGGTCTCGGAGGGGCTTAGGGTCTGTCACGGAGTGTGGGGGAGTCCGGTCCTGCACCCCTCCTCCTGGGACTCACAGTGACTCTCAGCCAGCCAGTAAAACAGAAGGTTTATTGGACAACAGGAGCGAAGGATACAGCAGAGCTTGGAGGCACAAGCAGGACCCCACAATCAAGTCCTTCTAGGGGTTCAGGAAACTTAGTTCCCAGTTTGGGAATCCCTGAATTCCAACCACCCAGACCAAAACCGAAACTGAACTAACCCAACTCCCTCCAGCTGGCCATTTGCTGTGTCCAGCTTCCCGGGCAAAGGTGCTGACCCCTCCCCCCGCCTAGCTCAGGTTACAGGCTGAGCACGTGTCCGGTCCTAAAGTCACCCCCTGCTCTCCCATCCCCCAAACAGACAGTTCCTACTCCATCACAGTAATATACAGAGCATTTCCCGCATGGAGCCACAGTGACACCATGTGGCCATGCAGGGAAATGCCCAGAGCATTTCCTGGATGGAGCAACAGTGATTCCATGTGGCCACGCAGGGTAATGCACAGAGCATTTCTCTCATAGAGGAACAGTGACAACATGTGGCCATGCAGGGTAATGCACAGACCATCACGCCTATGTAGAGGCTGTAGAGATCCCTGGGGGGCTTAGGGGTCGTGGGGGGCACAGATAGCTACGTCCAGGCTGGAGACATTCTGGTGGGCATTAGGGGCTTCATGAGGGGCACAAATATCTACGTCAGGGCAGGAGAGGTCCCTGGATGGCTTAGGGGGTTATGGTGAGCATAGATACATACATCCAGGCTGCAGGGGTACCAGAGGGACTTAGGGGGTGTCACGTAGTGTGGTGGAATCTGGCCCTGCACCCCTCTTCCTGGGACACACAGTGACTCAGCCAGCCAGTAAAACAGAAGGTTTTTTTGGCCAACAGGAAGGAAGGATACAGCAGGGCTTTTGGGCACAACCAGGACCCCTCAATCGAGTCCTTCTGGGGGTTCAGGAAGCTTAGTTCCCAGTTTGGGATTCCCTGAATTCCAACAACCCAGCTCCAAACCAAAACTGAACTAACTCCCTCCAGCTAGCCCCTTCCTTTATTCAGCTTCCTGGGCAAAGGTGCTGACCCCCTCCCAGCTGCCTAGCTTAAGTTACAGGCTTAGGTCCTGTCCCTCACCTAAAGTCACCCGCTGCTCTCCCATCCCCCACACAGTCCCCACTCCATCACAGTAATGCACAGAGCATTTCCTGCATGGAACAAGAGTGACTCCGTGTGGCAGCGCAGGGTAATGCACAGAGCATTTCCTGCATGGAGCAAGAGTGACACCTTGTGACCACACCAGGTAATGGACAGAGCATTTCCTGCATAGAGCAACAGTGACACCATGTGGCCATGCAGGGAAATGCACAGAGCATTTCCTGGATGGAGCAATAGTGATTCCATGTGGCTACGCAGAGTAATGCACAGAGCATTTCTCTCATAGAGGAACAGTGACAACATGTGGCCATGCAGGGTAATGCACAGAGCATCACGCCTATGTAGAGGCTGTAGAGATCCCTGGGGGACTTAGGGGTCATGGGGGGCACAGATAGCTACGTCCAGGCTGGAGACATTCTTGTGGGCATTAGGGGCTTCATGAGGGGCACAAATATCTACGTCAGGGCTGGAGAGGTCTCTGGATGGCTTAGGGGGTTGTGGTGAGCATAGATACATACGTCCATGCTGTAGTGGTCCCTGGGGGGTTTAAGGAGTTGGTAAGGGTCACAGAAACCTACGTATGGTCTGGAGGGGTCCCTGGGGGACTTAAGGGTTTGTGGTTGCGCAGATACCTACGTACCGGTTGGAGGGGGCCCTGGGGAGCTTAGGGGGTTTGTGTGGCGTACACATAGCTATAACCAGACTGGTGGGGGCCCTATGGGTCTTAGAAGGCTGGTGGGGGGCAGAGATACCTATGTAGGGACTGGAGAAGTCCTGGGGAGGGCTTTGGGGTTTCCTGGAAGTCACAAATATCTACGTCCAGGCTGGAGGAGTTCTGGGGGTATTAGGGAGTTGTGCGGGGGCACAGATACCTATATCGAGGCTGTAGGGGTCCTGGGGTTGCTTTGGGGAATTTTGGGGTACAGATACCTACTTCCATGCTGTAGGGGTCGCTGGGAGGATCAGTGGGTTCGTGAGGGTGCACAGATATCTACGTCCGGTCTATAGGGATCCTGGGGGGGCTTAGGGGTTTGTAAGGGGCACAGATACATTCATCCAGGCAAGAGGGGTCCTAGGGACCTTAGGGGGTTCATGCTGGGCACAGATACCTGCGTCTAGGCTGGAGGGGTTTTGGGGGTCTTAGGAGGGTTGTGTGGGCACAGATACCTATGTCGATGCTGGAGGGGTCCTGTCATGTCTTAGCGGATTCGTGGGGTCAGAGATACCTACATCTAGGCTGGAGGGGTTCCGGGGGGATTAGGTGTGTTTGAGGAGGGGAACAGATACCTACATCCTGATGGTAGGTGGCCCTGGGTAGCTTAGGCCGTTTTTGTCGGTCACAGATACAAACATCCATGCTGTAGTTGTCCCGAGGGACTTTGTGGGGCTCTAGGGGTCACAGATACCTAGCTACAGTCTGGAAGGTTCCTGTGGGTATTAAGGGGTGTGTGGGGCATACAGATGCCTACATCTGGGCTTGTGGGTTCCCTGGGGGCTTAGAGGTTTGTGGAGAGCACAGATACCATTATCCAGGCTAGATGGGTTCTGGTGGGATTAGGGGGTTGTGGGGGGCACAGATACCTATGTAAGCAGAAGCAGGATGAGCTCTACCCTCACATCTGGTGGTGAATTATGGCAAGTGTGGAAAAGGATTTCAGGGTCTGATCATGTTTGCATAGACACACTCACCGTGCGTGACACGGCCACGGCAGCCTGGGATGGTTACTTTGGCAGCTATGGTATCCCCAGTTTATTTGTTGTTGGGGTGTGAGATGTGGAGTGTTGTCACCCTGATTGTGTGGATGAGGAACTGTGAAACAGCTTTGAGACAGGGATTCTCACCATCAGTTGAATGGCACTCACTAGACAAGGGAGTGGGCTCCTTGGGGGAGCTAGAATCACCAATTGCACTTTTTTTTTTTAACAGTTGAATAGCAGTGTTGATTTTTTTATTCTCTTAGAAATTAAATTTCTAGGTTCTTGAGCTGAAATCACTGAAAAGATGGGTTACCTTGTGAGAGACTCTGAAACTGTATTGCAGAACACAGTAGTTGGTAGACAGGAGCAGTTTGTGGGAGTGTCCCACGGAGTGAGATGAGTCTAGCAGTTTTGGGGGACAGCTGGAGCAGAACATAGGTCGGCTGGCAGAGCAGCTGGTGGACCGAGCTGAGCAGTTTGTGGGGAAGGCAAAAGCAGAATCCCATGGAGAGGCAGAGCAGTCAGCAGTGGACCACATAAGGTGCCCTTTTCTACTCAGGCTGGAAGGGGGAAAAACCCTGCAGATAGACTCTTGAACTCTGGGGTTGCGCAACTGTGGGTGATTTTGGGGTTGCTGGACTCTTGAAACGTTGGAGATATTGGACTTTGGAGCCTTGGGGTGATTTGGGGATTGCTGGACTCATGAGCCCAGGGAAAAGGACACGGCCTAGTTGAGGTGTTTTCCCAATTTAATGCTATGTTGTTTATCTCACGTTATTAAACATTTTCTGCTACACCCAGACTCTGTGCTTGCGAGAGGGGAAGTATCGCCTCTTTGAGGCACCTAGGAGTGCGTATGTAAAATTTTCCCATGTCACTGGGTGGGGGCTCGAGCTGCTTTGCATTACATTGTAGGCAAGGGACCCCTATGTACTGAACCCAGTCCTTGCTGCTATCAGTTCAGCCTGGCAGAAGGGTTCCACCTATGTCCAGGATCAAGGGGTACCTGGGGGGCTTAGGGAGTTCGTGGGGGGCACAGATATCTAGGTCCAGGCTGTAGGGGGTCGGGGGGGGCTCAGGAGTTTGGTGGGGGGCACAGATACCTACGTCCAGGCTGCAGGGGTCCCAGAGGGACTTAGGGGGTGTCACGTAGTGTGGTGGAATCTGGCCCTGCACCCCTCTTCCTGGGACACACAGTGACTCAGCCAGCCAGTAAAACAGAAGGTTTTTTTGGCCAACAGGAACGAAGGGTACAGCAGGGCTTTTGGGCACAACCAGGACCCCTCAATCGAGTCCTTCTGGGGGTTCAGGAAGCTTAGTTCCCAGTTTGGGATTCCCTGAATTCCAACAACCCAGCTCCAAACCAAAACTGAACTAACTCCCTCCAGCCAGCCCCTTCCTTTATTCAGCTTCCTGGGCAAAGGTGCTGACCCCCTCCCAGCTGCCTAGCTTAAGTTACAGGCTTAGGTCCTGTCCCTCACCTAAAGTCACCTGCTGCTCTCCCATCCCCCACACAGACAGTCCCCACTCCATCACAGTAATGCTCAGAGCATTTCACGCATGGAGCAACAGTAACTCTGTGTGACCATACAGGGTAATGCACAGAGCATTTCCTGCATGGAGCAAGAGTGACACCGTGTGGCCAGGCAGGGTAATGCACAGAGCATTTCCACGCATGGAGCAACAGTGGCACCGTGTGGCCACAGAGGGTAATACACAGAGCTTTCCCCCGCATGGAGCAACAGTGACACCATGTGGTCACGCAGGGTAATGCACAGAGCATTTCCACGCATGGAGCAACAGTGGCACCGTGTGGCCACGCAGGCTAATGCATAGAACATTTCCTGCATGGAGCAACAGTGACACCATATGGTCACACAGGGTAATGCACAGAGCATTTCCTGCATGGAGCAACAGTGACACCATGTGGCCATACAGGGTAATGCACACAGCATTTCCTGAATGGAGCAACAGTGAGACCATGTGGCCACACAGGGCAATGCACAGAGCATCGCTCCTACGTGGAGGCTGTAGAGATCCCTCGAGGGCTTACGGGGGTTCGTAGGGTCACAGATATCTACATCCAGTATGGGCGGGACCCTGGAAGAGTTAGCGGGGTTGTGAGGGGCATAGGTACTTGCGTCCAGGCTGTAGAGGTCCTGGTGGGGATTAAAGGCTTCCTGGAGGACAGCAATATCTACGTCCAGGCTGAAGGGGTCCCTGGACGCTTAGGGGGTTGTGGTGAGCACAGTGATCCCTGGGGGTATAGGGACTTGGTGAGGGGCACAGATACCTATGTATGTACTGGAGGGGTCCCTGGTGGGGGCTTAGTGGTACTGTAGGAGACACAGATACCTACGTCCAGGCTATAGGCATTCTGGGGGGGCTTAGGGCTTTGGGGGGGCACAGATACCTACATCCAGGCTGGAGGGGTCCCGGGGGGCTTAGGTGGTTTGTGAGGAGGGGCACAGATATGTACATCCAGGCTGGAGAGGTTCCGGAGAGGATTAGGGGTTTTTGCGGATGGCAGAGATACCTATCTCCATACTCTAGGGGTCCCGGGGGGCTTAGGGCTGGATGTGTCCCGAGGAGCTTAGGGGGTTTGTGGGGTGCTCAGACACCTGTGTCCAGGCTGTAGGGAACCCTGGGGGCTTAGGGGGTTCGTGGGGGTCACAGGTAGTTACGTCCAGGCTGAAGGGGTAATGGGAGTGCTTAAGGGATCGGGGCTGACACAGATACCTACGTCCAGGGTCTAGGGGAGGCAGGAGAAGTGAAGCGGCCATGGTGTGCTTTCAAGTAGGGATAATAATGATCCACTCTTACCTACCTCATGGTGGGTGGAGGATGGGGATCCATTGGAGAGTGTCACTAAGAGTAGTGCATAAGATGAGGTGTCCCATCACGTTTACTCAGAGCAGATTATGACATAATAGATTAGCTGAAACAGTCTTTTTTATTTGTATTTTTTTTATTTTGGAATTGTTAAGAGCAGCAATGACTTAGCTCAGACTGAAGCATCTTATCTAATTTCAAGATCTAAGTGTCTCCTCCTTGTGTGTGATGACACAATTTAACACACTGTGACAAACAGGAGATGCTTTTGTTTTGCAACAAAATCTTTTTGCAAAGAACTTCCATCTCACTTGTTATGATTCTGAGAAACAAACTGGTTTAGTCTGAATGGGATATTTGGACAGAAACGGTTGGAATGAAATTTTCCCACCATCCCAGTTCCTGAGCTCTATCCCTGCCTCTGGGGGGATTTGTTGTCTGTTAGAACAGGAGTCTGACTGGCAGCTTCTCTTTCTGGCTCTGCCACCGCCTTGCTGTGTAGGCCCTTGGGCAGGTCACCTCCCTTCTCTGTACCTCAGGCTCCTCCCATTTGTCCAATGGGAACAGGGACAGTTCTCGAATTCTGGGCAGTTGTGAGCCTGAGTGAGAAAAGGGGTGTTGAAGCCCTCTGTGAAGAAGAAAGGGGAGTTTCACGGTGTTTTTGCACCAAGGAATTCTAAACCAAAACTGAACTAACTCCCTCGAGTCCTTCTGGGGGTTCAGGAAGCTTAGTTCCCAGTTTGGGATTCTCTGAATTCCAACTACCCAGCTCCAAACCAAAACTGAACTAACTCCCTCCAGCTGACCACTTCCTGTGTCCAGCTTCCCGGGCAAAGGTGCTCACTCTCTCAGCCCTGCCTAGCTCGAGTTACAGGCTTAGGTCCTGTCCCTCACCTAAAGTCACCCCCTGCTCTCCCATCCCCCACACAGACAGTCCCCACTCCATCACAGTAATGCCCAGAGCATTTCCCGCATGGAACAACAGTGACACCATGTGGCCACGCAGGGTAATGCCCAGAGCATCACACCTACGTAGAGGCTGTAGAGATCCCTGGGGGCTTAGGGGTCATGGGAGGTACAGATAGCTACGTCCAGGCTGGAGGCATTCTGGGGGGTTTAAGGGGGTTCGTCGGGTCACAGATACCTACGTCCAGGATGGTCGGGACTCTGGGGGAGTTAGGGGGGTTGTGGGGGGCATAGGTACTTGCGTCCAGGGTGTAGAGGTCCTGGTGGGGATTAAGGGCTTCCTGGAGGACACCAATATCTACGTCCGGGCTGGAGAGGTCCCTGGACGGCTTAGAGGTTGTGGTGAGCACAGTGATCCCTGGGGGTTTAGGAAATTGGTGAGGGGCACAGATACCTATCTTTATCCTGGAGGGGTCCCTGGGGGGGCTTAGTGGTATTGTAGGGGACACAGATACCTACGTCCAGGCTATAGGCATTCTGGGGGGGCTTAGGGCTTTGGAGGGGCACAGATACCTACATCCAGGCTGGAGGGGTCCCGGGGGGCTTAGGGGGGTTGTGGGGGGCACAGCTATGTACGTCCAGGCTGGAGAGGTTCCAGGGAGTATAAGGAATTTTTGTGAACGGCAGAGATACCTATCTCCAGGATCTAGGGGTCCCTGGGGGGCTTAGGGTTTTTTTGGGAGGCACAGATAACTATGTCCAGGTTGGAGTGGTTCCTGGGGGGTTTAGGGGGTTCCTGGGGGGCACAGATACCTAGGTCCATGCTGTAGGGGTCCCCGGGTGGATTAGGGGTTTTCTGAGGGGTACAGATACATACGTCTAGGCTGTAGGGGTCCCTGGGAGGCTTAGGGGGTTTGTGGGGGGCAGCGATACCTAAGTCCAGGCAATAGGGCTTCCAGGGGGAATTAGTGTGTTGGGGGGGCACAGATACCTAGATCCAGGCTGGAGGGCTCCCGATGGGGGGGGTCTTAGGCAGTTTGTGTTCGGCAAAGATACCTACCTCCAGGCTGGAGGGGTGTCTTGGCACTTAGGGATTGTGGGGGGGCACAGATACCTCCGTCCAGGCTGGAGGGTCCCTGGGGAGCTTAGCGGGTTCGTAGGGGCCACAGATACCTAAATCCAGGCTGGAGGGATCCAGGGGGGCTTATGGGGTTCAGGGGGCACAGATACTTATCTCTAGGCTGTAGTGGTCCCTGGTGGGCTTAGGAGGTTTTGGGGGGCCCCAGATACCTAAGTCCATGCTGTAGGCGTCCCTACAGGTGCTTATGGGTTCATGGGGTGCACAGATACTTATGTCCAGGCTGGAGGGGGCAGGGTTGTTGGGGTTTCATGGGGGGCACAGATACGAACCTCCAGGCTGTAGGAGTCCCAGGGGGGCTGTGGGGGTACAGATACCTACATCAAGGCTGGAGGGGTCCTGGGGGGTATAGAGGGTTTGTGGGGGGCACAGATACCTAGGTACAGGCTGTCGGTGTCCCGAGGAGATGAGGCGGTTCACTGGGGGCTCAGATACATCCAGGCTGGATGTGTCCCGAGGAGCTTAGGGGGTTCGTGCGGTGCTCAGACACCTGTGTCCAGGCTGTAGGGATCCCTGGGGGCTTAGGGGGTTCGTGGTGGTCACAGGTAGTTACGGCCAGGCTGAAGGGGTAATGGGAGTGCTTAAGGGATCGGGGCTGACACAGATACCTACGTCCAGGGTCTAGGGGTCCCGAGGGGATTGGGGGTTGAGGGGGGAACAGATACCTACGTCATAGCTGGAGGTGTCTTGGGTGGTTTAGGAGGTTCGTTGGAGTCACAGATACCTAAGTCCAGGCTGTAGGGGTTCCTGGGGCATTCAGGGATTTCTGGGGGTCACAGATACCTACGTGCAGACTAGAGGGGTCCCAGAGGTCTTAGGAGAATTATGGGGGTCACAGATACCTACATGCAGACTGGAGGGGTCTTGGAGCGCTTAGGAGATTTATGGGGGGGCACAGATACCAACATAGTGGCTGTAAAGGTCCCTGGGGGGCTTTGTGGGTTCGGGGGGTACAGATACCAATGTCCTGGCTGTAGATGTTCCTGGGGTACATAGAGGGGCTGTGGTCGCACATAACCCTACATCCAGGCTGTCGGGGTCCCGGGGGCCCCTGGCCAAATTGGGTCCCCCTGGAAAAGTCTCCCTCACGGTGGCCCCAGGGCTGGAGGAGCTCCCACTCCCTGATATGGCGCAGAGGCTGCAGCAGGGGCACAGAGCTTCTCTGGTCTCAGGGCCACAGCGGGGCAGGGGTAAAGGAGTGAGACCACAGAAGCTCTGTGCCCCTGCTGCAGCCCCCAGGTAATAGAAGGGAGTGGGAGCTCTTCCAGCCCTGAGGCCACCGTGGAGGAACATCTACAGCCAGGACATTGGTATCTGTCATACATTAGAAGCAAGAGGAAGACTAAGGACAGGGTAGGCCCACTGCTCAGTGAGGAGGGGGAAAGAGTAACGGGAGACTTGGAAATGGCAGAGATGCTTAATGACTTCTTTGTTTCAGTCTTCACTGAGAAGTCTGAAGGAATGTCTAGTATAGTGAATGCTTACGGGAAGAGGGTAGGTTTAGAAGAGAAAATAAGGAAAGAGCAAGTAAAAAATCACTTAGAAAAGTTAGATGCCTGCAAGTCACCAGGGCCTGATGAAATGCATCCTAGAATACTCAAGGAGTTAATAGAAGAGGTATCTGAGCCTCTAGCTATTATCTTTGGGAAATCATGGGAGACGGGGGAGATTCCAGAAGACTGGAAGGGGGCAAATATAGTGCCCATCTATAAAAAGGGAAATAAAAACAACCCAGGAAACTACAGACCAGTTAGTTTAACTTCTGTGCCAGGGAAGATAATGGAGCAGGTAATCAAAGAAATCATCTCCAAACACTTGGAAGGTGGTAAGGTGATAGGGAATAGCCAGCATGGATTTGTAAAGAACAAATCGTGTCAAACTAATCTGATAGCGTTCTTTGATAGGATAACGAGCCTTGTGGATAAGGGAGAAGCGGTGGATGTGATATACCTAGACTTTAGTAAGGCATTTGATACGGTCTCACATGATATTCTTATAGATAAAGTAGGAAAGTACAATTTAGATGGGGCTACTATAAGGTGGGTGCATAACTGGCTGGATAACCGTACTCAGAGAGTAGTTGTTAATGGCTCCCAATCCTGCTGGAAAGGTATAACAAGTGGGGTTCCGCAGGGGTCTGTTTGGGACCGGTTCTGTTCAATATCTTCATCAACGATTTAGATGTTGGCATAGAAAGTACGCTTATTAAGTTTGCGGATGATACCAAACTGGGAGGGATTGCAACTGCTTTGGAGGACAGGGTCAAAATTCAAAATGATCTGGACAAATTGGAGAAATGGTCTGAGGTAAACAGGATGAAGTTCAATAAAGATAAATGCAAAGTGCTCCACTTAGGAAGGAACAATCAGTTTCACACATACAGAATGGGAAGAGACTGTCTAGGAAGGAGTATGGCAGAAAGAGATCTAGGGGTCGTAGTGGACCACAAGCTTAATATGAGTCAACAGTGTGATACTGTTGCAAAAAAAGCAAACGTGATTCTGGGATGCATTAACAGGTGTGTTGTAAACAAGACACGAGAAGTCATTCTTCCGCTTTACTCTGCGCTGGTTAGGCCTCAACTGGAGTATTGTGTCCAGTTCTGGGCACCACATTTCAAGAAAGATGTGGAGAAATTGGAGAGGGTCCAGAGAAGAGCAACAAGAATGATTAAAGGTCTTGAGAACATGACCTATGAAGGAAGGCTGAAGGAATTGGGTTTGTTTAGTTTGGAAAAGAGAAGACTGAGAGGGGACATGATAGCAGTTTTCAGGTATCTAAAAAGGTGTTATCAGGAGGAGGGAGAAAACTTGTTCACCTTAGCCTCCAATGATAGAACAAGAAGCAATGGGCTTAAACTGCAGCAAGGGAGATTTAGGTTGGACATTAGGAAAAAGTTCCTAACTGTCAGGGTAGTTAAACACTGGAATAGATTGCCTAGGGAAGTTGTGGAATCTCCATCTGTGGAGATATTTAAGAGTAGGTTAGATAAATGTCTATTAGGGATGGTCTAGACAGTATTTGGTCCTGCCATGAGGGCAGGGGACTGGACTCGATGACCTCTCGAGGTCCCTTCCAGTCCTAGAGTCTATGAGTCTATGAGTAATCTGTGCCCCCCATAAACCACCTAATCCCCACGGGAACCCCTACAGCCAGGATGTTGGTATCTGTCCCCCTATAAATCTCCTAAGCCCTCTGGAACCCTTCCAGTCTGAACGTAACCACAAACCCCCTAAACGTCCCAGTGACCCCTTCAGCCTGGAAGTCCCTATCTGTGACACCAACGAACCTCTAACCCCCTAAGCTCCTCGGGACACATCCAGCCTGGATGTATCTGAGCCCCCAGTGAACCGCCTAATCTCCTCGGGACACCGACAGCCTGTACCTAGGTATCTGTGCCCCCCACAAACCCCCTATAACCCCCAGGACCCATCCAGACTAGATGTAGGTATCTGCACCCCCACAGCCTCCCTGGGACTCCTACAGCCTGGAGGTTTGTATCTGTGCCCCTCATGAAACCCCAACCCCCCCTGTCCCCTCCAGACTGGACATAAGTATCTGTGCAACCCACGAACCCATAAGCACCTGTAGGGACGCCTACAGCATTGACTTAGGTATCTAGGGCCCCCCAAACCCCCCTAAGCCCACCAGGGACCCCTCTAGCATAGAGATAAGCATCTGTGCTCCCTGAACCCCATAAGCCCCCCCTGGACCCATCCAGTCTGGACTTAGGTCTCAGTGCCCCACATGAACCCGCTAAGCCCCCCAGGGACCCTCCAGCCTGGATGGAAGTATCTGTGCCCCCACAACCCCTAAGTGCCGAGAAACCCCTCCAGCCTGGAGGTAGTTATCTGTGCCCACCAGAAACCGCTTTAGCCCCCACAGGGACCACTCCAGCCTCGATGCAGATATCTGTGCGAAACACAAACGGCGTAAGCCCCCCCCCCGGGAACCCTCCAGCCTGAACCTAGGTATCTGTGCCCCGCCAACACACTAATTCCCCCTGGAAGACCTATTGCCTGGAAGTAGGTATCTCTGCCCCCCACAAACCCCCTAAGCCTCCCAGGGACCCCTACAGCCTAGACGTAGGTATCTCTGCCACCCAGAAAACCCCTAATCCACCCAGGGAACCCTACAGCATGGACCTAGATATCTGTGCCCCCCAGGAACTCCCTAAACCCCCCAGGAACCACTCCAACCTGCACATAGATATCTGTGCCTCCCAAAAAACCCTAAGCCTCCCGGGACCCCTAGAGTATGGAGATAGGTATCTCTGCCATCCACAAAAAACCCTGATCCTCTCCGGAACCTCTCCAGCCTGGATGTACATATCTGTGCCCCTCCCCACAAACCACCTAAGCCCCCCGGGACCCCTCCAGCCTGGATGTAGGTATCTGTGCCCCCCAAAGCCCTAAGCCCCCCCAGAATGCCTATAGCCTGGACGTAGGGATCTGTGTCTCCTACAGTTCCACTAAGCCCCCCCCAGGGACCCCTCCAGGACATACATAGGTATCTGTGCCCCTCACCAAGTCCCTATACCCCCAGGGATCACTGTGCTCACCACAACCCCCTAAGCGTCCAGGGACCCCTTCAGCCTGGACGTAGATATTGCTGTCCTCCAGGAAGCCTTTAATCCCCACCAGGACCTCTACAGCCTGGACGCAAGTACCAATGCCCCTCACAACCCCCCTAACTCTTCCAGGGTCCCGCCCATACTGGATGTAGATATCTGTGACCCTACGAACCCTCGTAAGCCCTCGAGGGATCTCTACAGCCTCCACGTAGGTGCGATGCTCTGTGCATTACCCTGTGTGGCCACATGGTGTCACTGTTGCTCCATGCGGGAAATGCTCTGTGCATTACTGTGATGGAGTAGGGACTGTCTGTGTGGGGGATGGGAGAGCAGGGGGTGACTTTAGGACCGGACACGTGCTCAGCCTGTAACCTGAGCTAGGCGCGGGGAGGGGTCAGCACCTTTGCCCGGGAAGCTGGACACAGGAAATGGCCAGTTGGAGGGAGTTGGGTTAGTTCAGCTTCGCTTTTGGTCTGGGTGGTTGGAATTCAGGGATTCCCAAACTGGGAACTAAGTTTCCTGAACCCCTAGAAGGACTTGATTGTGGGGTCCTGCTTGTGCCTCCAAGCTCTGCTGTATCCTTCACTCCTGTTGTCCAGTAAACCTTCTGTTTTACTGGCTGGCTGAGAGTCACTGTGAGTCCCAGGAAGAGGGGTGCAGGACCGGACTCCCCCACACTCCGTGACAGACCCTAAGCCCCTCCGAGACCCCTGCAGCCTGGACGTAGGTATCTGTGCCTCCCACCAAACACCTAAGACACTCAGAGATCCCTCCAGCCTGAACTTAGGTATCTGTGCCCCCCACAAACCCCCTAAGCCCCCGAGGGACCTATACAGCCAGAACATTGGTATCTGTACCCCATATAGACTCCATAAGCCCCTTGCGACACTCCAGTGTGCACGTAGGTATATGCGCCCCTCAGAAACCCTCTAAGCCCCCAGGAACCCCTACAGCCTGGACATAGGTATTTGCACTCCCACAACCCCCCTAACCCCCCCCTCCCGGGACATCTACAATCTGGACGTAGATATCTGTGCCCCTCACGAAACCTCTAACCACCCCTGGGAACGATACAGCCTGGACATACGTATCTGTGCCCACTCGAACCCCTAAAACCCACTGGTACCCCTACAGCCTGGACATCATAGGTGTCTTTGGCCCCCACAAATCCCCTAAGACTCCCAGGATGCCTCCAGCCTGGACGTAGGTATCTTTGCCCCCCACTAACCCCTAAGCCCCCCTGGTAACCCTACAGCCTGGATGTAGGAATATGTGCCCCCCACGAACCCTCTAAGCCCCCATGGGACCCAAGAGCATGGAGATTGGTATCTGTGTCCCCCCCAAACTCTCTAAGCCCCCCAGGGACCGCTATGGCCTGGACATAGGTATCTGTGCACCCCAAGGCCCCTAAGATCCCCCGGACCTCTGCAGCCTGGCTGTAGGTGTGACGGTGCTGCCCGTGGGAGCCAGCTCAGCTCACTCAATCAGAGTGAATTGCAAACAAAACAGGGCAGACAAATCCCAAACGCTGCTGGTTATTTCAATACTTAGATTTACCAAGCCAGCACAAAACAGCTTCTGTAGTACCTCACTGGTTACTTAGAAGTTTAAACCACGCAGTTCCCTTAAAGTACCCAGCCTCAGGCCTCCGTCCAGACACACCTGTTACATATGATGATGATTCCTGAAAATCTTACTTCATCATATAAAAGAAAAGATTCTTCCGATCCCAAAGGATCAGCCACATAACCAGGTTCAATTATAACTTAGATTTTACCTAAAATACATGCTATAGCCAATTCTTATTAACTAAACTAAAATTTATTAGAAATGAAAAGAGAGAGAGTGAGTGTTGGTTAAAAGATTCATGGACATATAGACTTGAATTCAATTTTTGAGGTTCAGATACAAAGTAGAGATGAGCTAGTAGTTGCCAAAAGTCCTTTTAGAAATAGTCCATAGGTTATAATCCAATGTCCATATTCAGGGTGGCTCCAGTCAATGACTGGGGATCTCAATCCTTGTGGCTTAAGGTTTCCCCCTCTTGAAACCCAAAGCAGATCTGAGATGAAGAAGGATCGTGTCTCAGGTTCTTAAACATTTCCAGCAGCCTTTCAGCCTGAGAAAACAATAGGCTTAACTCTTCTTCCAAACATCCTGGCAATTAGTACATCCATCAAACAGTTCAGATACAGATTACCACAACCTTCAAAGAGACACAGACAATAATACTATTTCACTCAAGTATCATCATAAATGTTAATATTCTTTTTTTGCTCTTTGAATTAAAACTATAGCAATAGACAAGACTTGTTTGCTGACATCACAAGACCTGAGCAAACACCTCCCCTTCTACCTCTAACACTGCAGACTTGCATTTCAAAGCTCTGTTCATTTACATATCTTGTTAACCAGTTTTTAAGGTTCACCCACGGGTCAGGTCAGTCGGTGAGGTGAGTTAATTAACTCTTTCTGGCCCTGTCACCTTTCAATGAGATATTAGATTATACTTATGTCAGGGACTCTAACCCAGATGGCAAAGTTCGTTGTCTGACCGCGAGAGAGACAGGCAACACCAGCAAGGTCCGATCAAAAGCTCTTTATTGACAAGTGCACGCATCAATAGAGAGCAGCTCGTCTCCAGACAGAACCAGCCTGCTCTTTACATCTTAGTATAAGCCTATGTAGACAGTTCCGTCGCGTCATAAATTATTCACTGGAGCAACCCACCCCCTTCTTCTAACAACTAGAAACTAGACACCTTTAGTATACATGCATGCCTAAAGTTAGAAATGTAGGGGAGTTAAAAACAAACAAAGAACAAAACCAGGGAGCGAAAACAAGGAGGCTGGGAAACTAGGACTCTTATCAGTTCTTCGAAGGAGCTGCCCGAACACAGCACATCTGGTACTATGCCAGGAATGCAGCTTCTCTCTTATCTCACTTTTTCCCAGCGCTTGTGAGACATGCTGCTGCTTCTCAGTGTTTTCCACTCAGGGATTACCCACAAACCTCTGTTAGCCTGACTTTGGTCAGGTTGGCATACCTGGTTTTGTCTGCTATATCTTTATTCGGGCCTAACAATCCCCCCTTTGTCCCTAGAGGACCATAATGGGACTCTTGGGACACATATCCATTTAACAATTGTACGGGGGAGGCTAGTAAACCATGACCCAAGGTCTGAGTGGAGGTCCTTAAAACTAAAAGTGTGATCAAGAGATATAGCATGGAAAACAACAGCAACATTCTTAATAGCTTGTAAATCTTTGTCAATTAAGCCAGAGTGATTAACAGCAAAGCAACATGTTTCCCCAATGCGAGCACAAGCCCCTCTCTACTTCAGCATTCATGGCATTTAGCACACGTCTATTTTGCAAAGTTACTTCTGCTACTTCATCAGTCTTTCGTTGCAACTTTTGGAAAGCGTCTATTAATGCATTAGCGGTTTTTTTTTCAAGCTCTGCAGAAATATTTACAACTGCTCTCTTGAGCTTAGCCACCCACAATCCAGGAATGAGTGCACGGACAAAAGAGTGGAATCCTGTTTGTCTGACAACTAAGGGATTGGGGCACTGACTATAAATCAGTTAGGTATACCAAGTGGTCTAATTTCCCAGATGTTTCGGTGAATAATCCAGTCCCATGTGCATCCTCCCCATGGACCCGTCAGGATTCGGTATGTGGAAGCCCACACCCCCCAGTCCAAATGCTTGGAAGGAGCACTGTAAATGTTTACACTTCCACCCAGAAAGTCTTTAGTATATCTCCATGACCACAGATCAGATGGTACTCCTGATGTGTCTGTAAGGGCAGTGGGCCAAGTCTGGTACTCAAGATCACTCCAAATGGCCATCAGCTGGTCATTCAGGAAATTCTGAATCTCCAAACATACTAGATCCCACTGCAATGCCTTCCCAGCCTCAGTGATATTTAATACCATCTTTCCTTGGTGTAGTACTATATTACATTTGTTATTTAACTATTTTCAGGTACTTTTAAAAGGCATTGACATTAATAGCATAGGAGGGGGTTACATTATTAGTCACTGGAACGGTTTCAATACAGGTAAAATTTCCAGTGGCAGAACAAACTCTTCGGGTACTTGTTATTTAAAATCCAATTAGAGAGAGCAATACATGCTGAAGAATTTATCCACAACACAGGGCACAGCCTGTAGAATAAACCCCAAAATCCAATCAATACCACATTCCCAAGCATGGGTCCCACAAATTTTTTCTGCCAGTGTACAATTCTTTGTTTCTTCACCGGGGTCAGTTCTTAATGTCCTTTCTAGTCAGGAATTCCTGGACTTTAGCAATTTCGGTGGAGTGAGTGTTCCTTCTTCTTTCCCAAAACAGTCTTGGTGCAGCATCATATAGGGGAGAGGTTACTAGCACATCACCCTGTAATGGTTTTGCTTTTTCTAGAAAAATTCAAAGGCACAGTAGATCTGTCAGTGGATAAGGGAGAGGCTACTAGCACTTCACCTTGTACTTTTTCCCTACTGTCCAGAAGGCACAGTGGAGCTAGAAGGTGAAATAGGCTAATCATCAGTAGGAGAATTCTCCCAATGTGGAGGGGTCTTTTTGCAGTGAGAATCTTGGGTCCAAGCAGTCAGTCTTTGGTACTTCACAGCGGTGTTGGTAGTCATCAGGACTTAAGGGCCTTTCCAGCATGGAGCCAAGGCAGTCTTTCGTTGGTGGACCTTTACATCAATCCCGTCTCCTGGTTCCAAGGAGTGGCAGGGCTGCTAGGGTCTTTGGGTAGCGCTTCCTTACCTGTGAGAAAAAAAACTTAACACATTTCATTAGTGCCTGGCAGTGTTTTTCAGATCTCATAGCTGCATGGGCAAATTCAAGCCCTCCTTTTCCTGGTTGTTAACCAAGTCTTAACTGTGAGCAGTGTCCTTGAATGGAGTCAGTGTCTTATCTATAGCCTGAGCTTGCTATTTTATTTTATTTTATTTTTTCAGTTAATTCATTCTGTTCTTTGTGCTTCTTCCCTTCTTGGCTTCTTTTAACCTGCAAAGGAAACTTTCACTTTTTACTTATACACCTTTTTCGCAACAATGAACACCTACACATTGTCATTACACAGTACATTAGTCTTATTATTTAATATATGCCACACACACCCTTTTACTAAAATAACCTTATTACAGAGCTTTCGAGCAACAAGCCAGGACAAGCACACCCACTTTGAGGAGTTCACTCAATACAACCTCTAGTCCAATAGCCTTCCACCATCCCCAGCCCTCTGGCTAGAAATCTGAGGTAGCCAGAAAGATCCCATGTACAATATGGGGAGTGGGTTAACTTTTCATGTCCTTGCTTTCAAAGACTGTTGGTACGCAAATTTTAACAACAATTTTTGCAATTAACAATTTGACCAATAAAGTTTCTTTTCCTTACTTAAGGAAATGCATTAGACTTTAGTATATCACATTCTCCTGATTTATCTAAACACTTTGTATTCCAAGTTGAACAAAACAAGTATCTGCATTTTAATTTAACCTTTTTGTTTGATTTTAAACTAGATTATTTTATAAAAATATTAAACACAAAAATTCCGGCCACAAGACAAACACCACAAGACAGAACATAGAACACAAAACATAATTTCTATTGTGCCAGTAAATGCATGGTACGTTGAATGCTGTTTAGCTGGCATCAGTTTTCTCTGATTATCTGAAAGACAAAAAAACAGAGGTCTACCCCTTCTGGGCAGACAATCATTGCTTAAAATAGACAAATACCCTTGTTGATTTCAGGAAAAACAGAGGAATTATCCCATATTTTATGTGTTTCATAGGCAGCCCAGGTTTCAGTGGCTCCTACCTTATCAGTTAGATAATTTGCATGAATACAGATGCTTTCTGGCTTGCTTTTTACTTTTAACTCTTGAATTCAAACACTGAAAGAAAACATCACTACTTATAGTGCCCTTACAGCCTAATAAAATTTCAGTTACATAGCACTATATACATTCTTCAGCTAATTTAACTAAATTCTAAATGATTGCAATTAACAATTTCTTTGCCTCAATTTATTTACAAACATTTCAAAGACACCAAGAACTTTCCTCTTTAGCATTTTTACAAAGTTCAACTGCTGTTTCCTCCAGCAACTACAGAGTTAACTTCTCACTCTCCCTTAAATCACTTGCTTGTCTCCCACAGCCACTTTTATCAACTCAAATCACCATTCCAAGTAAGTTCTGGGTATTTGAAATCCCCATGCTTACACTTACTGACTCCTTCCTTCCACTACACCCTTAAAGTTTTCCAACCTGTTTTCCAATCTCTCTGTCTGTTGCCTGCCCGCCTGGGCCCGATCCTGCTTTTCTCACTGAACCGTCCCTTCCATAGGCACCAACTTCTTCCACTACCAGTTTAGCTAGGAGGGTGGGCTTCTCAACTAGCCCCCCACCCCTCCTGGTCTCTTCCCTTAAACATTCTTACTCACAAGACTACCCGAGTCCTCCTTCATGAGGCTTGCCACCTAGACGAAGACACATGGCCCATTGGGCAAAGGCCATTTACTTAACATATAATTTGAAGGACTACTCTTAGAGGGTTTACCCAGAGACTCATTCATCTGTTTGACACTTAAACAGAAAAGAGAATTACACAGAGAGCAGAGGGAATTACAGTCTAAGCCAGACTTTCCCACTTCTATACACTGACCGCTACAGGGGACAGGACAGAAGGATCTCAATTTAACCTCAGAGCTGTCTCGCACACATGGCTTCCACTCCGAGGAATTACGAACAAGAGGTTCAGTTCCACCCACACTCCTAACACCCAAATGAACAGAGAAAAAAAACAACAACAGTAACTGGTTAAATAGAACAGAACCAGAACCAGATAGTGTTTCCTTATCCTATTAGGACTCACTTTTACTCATGCAGTTTTCAGCATATAACACCAACAGTACAAAGCAAAGCAAACACAAAATAACAAGGGTAAAACAAATAGATGGTGTAAATTCTGCAGGGCTCCCCCCTTCTTAATTGCTCACCAAACTGTGACAAATTTCTGTTACCAATCTATCCCTCATGTCAGATGATCAGGCTGACACTACAGGATCGTTGGGGGAAGATAAAGAAAACACACCATATAACTGAATTTTAAAGCTTCAGTTAATAAAATAATAAAACAACAACGGAGAGTGTTGGGAACGCTCCCACATTACTCAGGAAAATATTAATGCCCCAAGCCCGAAGCTCCTTTCATACTTACACACGTACGTCCAGACTGGCCACTTCTGTGTATAATGTTCAGAGGAGGGGGAGAGGTGGAAGGGAGATTATCCTGTATACAGCTTGTCCAGAATTTCCAACATGCTTCTGCTCTTGGGAGGGCTGTTCTTTTACACCCTGGAATCTCCTGCGGCGTCTCTTTCAGAGATTCCAGTCCAGGTCGGCTGCCTGTGGCTTCTTTGGTGTCACCAAGCCACACCGACTCCAGGGTCACAAAGGCACACTGTTGGATCTTACCGGACAGTTAAGCTTTGCAAATGTAATTTCAGTTCTGTAACTTGTATTTCCTTTGCTTCGCCTCTGTCTATATTTTTTCCTTCACAGCCAGCTGGGGCCGAAAGCAGCCCCTCCCTGCACCAAGCACAGTCCGCGCCGATTCCTGACCCTGAACGCAGAGCACCCCCCTCCTTCCATCCCGGGGCCAAGATGATTTTTAAATTAACCCGTTCCTTATGTCTTTTTCTTTCTTTTTCTCTTTCCCATTAAACATTCTAGTAGCAATGCTAACTACTTCAGACAAACTTTTCCCTTGCGTACCATCTGGATGCTTTCTAAATCTTTTTGCAATATCCTTTGCACATTGTGACATGAAAACCATTTTAACCATCTCCTTTCCATGATCAGTTTCAGGATTTAAATTCCCATGCTTTTTAACTTCACAAATCAGTCGAGCACAAAAGTCAGAGAGGTGCTTATCTGGATGCTGGACACAAGCAGTCACCTTGCTCCAATTTGGAGTAGCCTCCCCTGCATCTCTAATACCATTCAAAACAGCTTTTAAAAATCCATCCAACTTTGTCTTTTGAGCTGGATTATTGGGATTCCAGTTAGGGTCAGTAATTAGCCAAGGTGCATTCAAATGAGCTGCAGATTTTTCTTTTACTTTTTGTCTTTCATCTTCTGTCATGAGAGTATCTAATAACTGATTTACATTTGCCCAAGTGGGCACATGAGTGAAAAGATTGTGCAGAACATTCTTTCCACTGCCTCAGGATTGTCTCATAAGTGAGGCATAGTGCACTGCCAGTTAAACAAATTTGAAGTTGCAAACAGGGTATGGGTAAAACCATCTCATGTTCCCCAGCAACCAGTAGAACCAGATAAGTTCTCAATGAGGCTTGTAATATCAGAGGTGTCTCAGAAACATTCTCTCTCATGGAGTTAAGTAACCTAGTGGGGGTCCACAAGGGCAAGGACAAGGGCTGCTGTAATATTGGGGGTGTTTGAAAAGCAGTCCCTGACCAAGTTTGCAAAAGGTTGGCTGGAGGCTGCACAGAGGGGGTGAGGCTGCCTCTGAAGATGAGGGAACATCACTCTGAGCTCCCCCTTGATTGAAGGGGGACACATTGAAGGAACTCAGGGGTTAAGGTGCCTCTATTGTCAACTGTCAGGGCTGCTGTGGCTCAGAGGAGGGTGCTTGACTGCCTGGCAGGCTTAGGCGCCGCAAGCCTTGGAGGTGGGAGAAGTGAAGCGGCCACGGCATGCTCGGGGTGCTCGTGCTCGGAGCAGGGGTGAGCTCGGGCGACGGGGGTGCCGCAGGGCAGAGCAGGAGAATTGCCACAAGAGGGGAGCCTCAGGGTGGAGGGGGGAGCTGCCACTGGTGGGGCGCCTCAGGGCAGGGGTGCGGGGGGGGGAGGGTGCAAGGTGGAAGTTTCGACTAGGGCATGAAACTTCCTTGCACCGGCCCTGCCCCACGCCCTGCCTGCAGCCAGCCCTACACCCCCTGCCCTGCCCTGCCGGTAGTCAGCCTCTGTCTCCAGCCAGCCCTGCACCTTCTGCTTTGCCTGCACCAGCCGAATCCTCCCTGCCCTGTCTCCAGCCAACCCCTGATGCACCCCCCTGCCTGAAGCCAGCCAGCCACGCAGCCCTTGCCCTGCCTGAAGCCAGACCCTACCTCCAGCCAACCCCACATCCACTGGTGCCCTGCACTTCCCAGGGCAGTAACCCTGCACATCTGCTTCAATGAGGGGGGCAGGGAGCAGCTGGGACCCACACATGTGCACACCCTAGGGTGACCAGACAGCAAGTGTGAAAAATCGGGACGGCATGGGGGGTAATAGGATCCTAGATAAGACCCCAAAATTCGGACTGTCCCTATAAAATTGGGACATCTGGTCACCACAGCACACCCCCAGGACTCCTGAGTTCCATTGCTGGGTTTCCTATTGGTTCCTCTGCTGGTTGTTTTCCTTTTTCTGGGGACTTTGGGCAAGTTGCTCCCCACTCTCGGGCTCTGTCTCCAGCAGTCAAATGGGGATTTCATACCTTCCCGCTATTGGAAAGTGCTGGGAGAATCCCCCAGCAAAAGCTGCTCTGAGAGTGCTAAGCAGCACCTGACCATTCAAGGTCGGAGCTCACTGCCCAGGAGGAGTGCTTGGCTCTGGGGTTCCACTTCAGCCCAGTGTAGAGAGAGAGCCCTAACCATGGAGTTCGGCTCAAGAAGACCAAGTCTCCAATTTGTTAAGGGTGTTTTGAATTTCAATCCTGTGCTCCAAAGTGCTTGGTGTCAGTTGTAAACTTTAGGAGCATGCTCTCCACTCCATTTTCCAAATCATTCATGAAAATATAGAATAGTACCTGACACCGGACTGATCCCTGCCAGACCCACTAGGTTCACCCTCCCCGTTGGGCAGCTAAACATGGAGAAGGGCTCCTGGAGTCTTGGCTTTCAACCAGCTCTGCACCCACATTACACTGATTGCAGCTGGACTACATTTCCCTCGTTTGCTTCTGAGAATGTCCTATGGGACTGTGTCGAAAGCCTTAGTAACACCAAGCTAGATCCCATCTATTGTTTACTCACCTCTACCAGGCCCAGAACCCTGCCAAAGAAGGAAAGAGGATTGGTTTGGAATGATTTGTTCTTGACAATTCCACGCTCACTAGTCATAAGAACCAAATCATCCTGTAGGTGCTGCTGCCAAACTGAGTGTTTAAGAAGGTATTGCAGGATCTCTCCAGCTATGGCAGTCAGGCTAGCTAGTCTGTAAGTCCCAGAGGTCTTTTTGTTCCCCTTTGAAAGATAGGTCCTGTCTTGTTCATGGATGGGAAGATGTTCTTTTTCAGGGGTCTCAGACGAGAACTGGGGCACAACACCTGGTTTGTTAAGGCCACAAAAACGGAGGCAGGAACCTCTTCTCTGCTGCTGGCAAAGAACCACAGGTACCTAAAAGATAGGGACTCACATCTTTGAAATGGGCTTTAAAAAGGCAGTGGTTAATAAGTTTGGCCCCGACCATTTCTTGTTTCCACAGACTAGACATTTTAGCAAACTTTAGAATTCCTTGGTGCTAAACACTGTGAAACTCCCCTTTCTCCTTCACAGAGGGCTTTAATACCCCTTATCTCACTTGGGCTCTAAACTGCCCATAGTTCGAGAACTGTTCCTGTTCCGATTGGACAGATGGGAGAAGGGAAGTGACCTACCCAAGGTCTACACAACAAGGCGATGGCAGAGCCAGAAAGAGAAGCAACAAGTTCTGACTCCTGTTCTAACAGATGAAAACACCCCAGAGCCCAGGAATCGAGATGGTGGGAAAATTTCATTCAAACCGTTTCTGTCCGAAAATCCCATTTAGACTAAACCAGTTTGTTTCTCAAAATCATAACAAGTGGGATGAAAGATCTTTGCAAAAATATTTTGTTGCAAAACAAAAGCATCTCCTCTTTGTCAGAGTGTGTTAAATTGTCTCCTCGCACACAAAGAGGAGACACTTACATCTCAACCATTAGATAAGATGCTTCAATCTGAGCTAAGTCGTTGCTACTATTAACAATTTCAAAATAAAAAAAATACAAATAAAATAGACTATTTCAGCTAATCTATTATGTCATAATCTGGGAAACTTCATATTATGCACTACTTCTAGTGACACTCCCAAATGGATCCGCATCCTTCACCCACCATGAGGTAGGTAAGAGCGGATCATTATTATCCCTACTTGAAAGAGGGAGAAGCTCAGGCTGAGAAAGGAGAATTTACTTGTCTTAGGTCACACAGCCCGTCAGAGGCAGTGTTGGGAATAGGACCGAAGAGCCCTGATTTTCAAACAAACCATCGGATCTTGAATTTCAGACATTGAATGACCTGAATACTGTGCTCTCAGATGAGCTCCAGACCAACAACAGTGACAGTAATTATTCAGCAAGTATTTGAGGAGAACTGCAATGTTAGAGGGAATCATCAACTGCTCAGAGACAATTAATGCAGAGAAGCAGCAAAATTAATCAAAGATAGAACTGGTTCTGACTTATTTACTTGATCTTAAAAGAGAACAACAAGGACCTGATTCTCCTCTCTGTCAATATCCCCCTGCTCAACCAATCAGGGTAGAGACGGAGGACGGGAGGCTGAGGGTTCTCACTAGAGAGCCCAAAGGATGGCCCAGGTCACCGGTGGGGATCACTGCCCGAGCACTATTTCAGTCCCACATTTTTGGGTGGACCTTCCATAGTGGGAGCTGCAGAGGACTTCCCTGCAACACACACACACACACCTCCGTCCTGTTGTTGGGAAGGGAACAGGAGAAAGGACAAAAGAAGCAAGAGAAGAAGAGGAGGGAGGGATGGAGGAAGAGGTGAAACAAAAAGGACAAACCCTAATGTCCCCAGCCATTCTAAGGGACAAAATCCCAGGTGCGCAATAAAATTCTGCCTCCTTAAGCTCGTGTTTTCCATGCCTAGAATTCACTTGTCACCAGATAGATCAGACTGAACAGGTTTCAAACCTCCAGGAGGCTCTTACCTTCTAAAGAGGGACGGCTGTTTTCTAGTAAAATCACTACAAGGGAAGGAGGAAACTCGAAAGAGGTTCCTCCTGGCGCTCACGTCCATGACCCCAAATAATCTCTCAGTCCTCAAAGAGAGACCTGGAGAAGGAAACGTGCTGAAGCAAAGCCACAGAGGTCTCTGAGGTTTCCCTGGCCCCTCGCCCCTGTCCTGCCTGGCTGATGTCAGCATCTCTCTGTGAGGTCACCACCTCCCCACCACCTTTGACCAATAGTCTGAGGTCCTGCAAAAGGCCTTTGTGATGTCACTGCCACACCCCTCCCTTGCTGGGCTAATGTCCTGCCCCTGGCCAGGCACTTTGGAGGATTGAGCTACTCCCTGTGGATCACCCCACTCAAGGAGCGTTTGTTCTAGGCAGCAAGACGGCTAGACAGGAAAACATCAGACGCTGCTCCCAATGCTACACTCAGTTTTTCAGAAATTAGTCGACTTCATGGTCAGAAGACACCATTAGAGCATCTAACCCGCATATCACAGGCCTCCTGTATGACATAACAGCTACTTTGGGGGCAAACACATTCCAGAAAGGCATCTAGTCTTCATTAAATGACATCAGGAGATGGTGAATCCACCACTTTCCTTGGTAGCTTGCTCCTGTGGTGAATCATCCTCGCTGTTGACTATTGTGCCTCAGTTGTAATATGAATTTGTCTCTTTTCACTTTCCAGCCATTGGGTCTTGTTATGCCTTTCTCTGCTCCATTCAAGAGCCCGAAAATACCCAATCTTTTCTCTCCATTAAGGCCCTTCAACATTTCAATGAAATCACCTTTCAATCTTCTTTTGATAAGCTAAACAGGTTGAGCTCTTTCAATAGCTCACTGGAAGGCATTTTTCTCCAGCCCTCAGAACATTTGGTGGCTCTTTGCTGCCCTAGCTCCAATTTCACAACATCTTTTTCAAATGAGGATACCAGAACTGGAGGCAGTATAAAGGTTGTATAAAGGTAAAATTAAATAGGTTGCAGAGGAGTTTTTTTTAATTTCGGCTTTTGTTGCTAAAAATTTTGTCTCTCTGCGGTGAGAAAAAAACACTCCCCGAATGCCAAAATTTGAGCCTATGAAAAGCGGCAGTGTGAACAGCGCATCATAGGTGGAGCTGTGCTCCCGGTGACAAAGCTCCTGCCCCTCATTGGAGGTAGTTTGGCTTTGTTGCCGGGGAAGCTCTCTCTCAGCGATAAGGACGGCCACACAGCGCACCTTACAATGGCATGGTTAGAGTGGCACAGCTGCACCATGGTAAGGTGCGCGGTGTAGACACAGCCTCAGAGCTGGGGAAAGCCGACAGGCGCTGAGGAGCACAGGGTTCAGACAGAGACATCCGTTAGGAGAGGAACTATTCACAGGGATTCTCTATAGCCTAGTAAGGTGGAGAGGATGGAAGATGATAATGTACAGGTAGGTTCTGATGAGAAACAGTGAAATGAAAGAGTCTCCCTCAATTACATCATGTAATAGCAGACAGCTAAAATGGGACACATTTTAGAAGTGCTTAAATACAAACGCTAAAACGTCTAAGTACTAAGACTGGTGAATTTGAGTGCCTGGTATTGAGTGACGATATTGATAGAATAGGCATCACAGAAACCCTTGCACCCCCTCCTGCACCCACATGGGGAGACTGACCTGTGTGCATGGAGCAGCTGGCATTGCTGCCCCCACTCCTCCCTGGAACGCTGCTCATCTGGGCACCCCTAGGGGCTGTGGGATGTGGGGGCAAGAAGTGAGATCATCCGAGCTCCCTGCATCCAGGTCACTTTCCTCAGCCGGGCTGCATAGCGGGAGGGCAGAGAGCAGCAGCTTCTGATGCTCCCCTCACAGCACAGCCCAAGTGGGAAAAGTGACCAGGACGCATGGAGCACATAGGGTTTGCTCCTTACTCCCCTCAAACCTCTATGGACCCATGGAGGAGCATTGGGGCAGGGGAGAGCAGTGAGCACCTTTGCACTGCCACACAGTGCCCTTTGACCCCTGGAGCCCTGGGCGGCTATCGGGGGGCACCACCCCTAAGGCCGGCCAGGCTCCCCAGAACGAGCAGCAGAAAACACAGACACTGGCCACACACTGAGCAGTGGTAGCCTGGGCGGCTCGTAATGGAGGCTCAGGGGTGAGGGGTGTCATAACATTTTTTCCCAGATTTGGACCTTAGCGTCCAAAATATGGGTGTTAGCATGAAAACCTCCAAGCTTAGTTACCAGCTTGGACCTGGTAAAGCTGCCACCAGCCAGGGATTATACAGTGCCTGGCTCGCTGTGGTCTCCCCAAAACCTTCCCCGGGGGACCCCCAGACTCAGATGCCTTGAGTCTCACAACAAAGGGGAATAAACCATTTCCCTTCCCCCTCCTCCCCTCCAGGTGTTCCCTCCCTGGGTTCCTGGAGAGATATACAGAAGCAAGCTCCGTGAATCTAAACAGAGGGACTCCCCCCTCCCTGTTTCCAGTCCTGGAAATAGAAGTACCAAGATAGCTAATCTCTCTTCCCCCTTACCCAGAGGGTATGCAAAGTCAGGCTAGTAAATCTAACACAACGAGATTTTCCCCCTGACTTCTTCCTCCCTCCAATTCCCTGGTGAGCTGCAGACTCAATTCCCTGGAGTCCCCACTAAAGAAAAAATCCAACAGGTCTTAAAAAGAAAGCTTTATATAAAAGAAAGAAAGGACATAAAAATGGTCTCTCTGTATTAAGGTGACAATACAGGGTTATTTGCTTAAAAGAAAAAAATGAATAAACAGCCTTATCCAAAAAGAATACAATTTAAACATTCCAGCAACTAACACACATGTAAATACAAAAGAAACCAATATAAACTTATTGTCTTATTATCTTTGTACTTACAACTTGGAAACAGAAGATTAGAAAGGCAGGAGATAGAAAAATCACTCTCATAGCTGAGATGCCACAGACACAAGACAAAGAACAAAGAACTCACACACAAACTTCCCTCCACCCAGATTTGAAAAAGTCTTGTTTCCTGATTGGTCCTCTGGTCAGGGGTTTTAGGTTACTGGTGTTACCCCTTTATAGATAAAAGAACATTAACCC